>NW_026693934.1:25000-77500 GCF_021218885.2 Marmota monax | reverse complement strand
ATGGTCTTTCTCCAACAACTTCAGAAAATTTGCTAGAGAAATTGAACATGCTCACAAACATATATGTACTAGTAGAAATGAATGTGCACTGGAATCTACTATAAGCCTTAATTTTATGTAATGAAATCACAACCTATAATGCGCTTTCTTTTAAAAACTCAGTGCTACTTTGGGAAAGTCATTGCTTTTGCCAATGCTGGTATTAAAAATAACCACCATCTCCAAAACATGCGTAAATGAAATAGCACCAGGTACAGTGGTGTACTTCTGTAATCCCAGTGACTCAGGAGCCTGAGGCAGGAGGGTTGCAAGTCCAAGACCAGCTTCAGAATCTTAGTAAGACACTTTCTCAAAATAAATTTTGTTAAAAGGCTGGGGACGTAGCTCAGTGGTAAGAAGAGCCCCTTGGTTCAATCCCCAGTTGTGCAAAATAAATAAATAAATAATATTTAATAAGAAAAAAACAGTTGGAAAATAATTAATGTAGGATGTTGCTAACTGTATGACTATCCTCTCGTCACTAATACTACCTAAGGACCTGATCCAGCTGCATGGAACTCTCACAGCTGTTGGCTCAATCGACCACTTAAGCACTCCAGCTGCAGAACCGACGCACAATTCTTGAGGGGAATTCACCCACCTTCTCCAGCTGCAGAATGCCTAATTGGGCATTCCAAGCTTTGCACTTGGCAGTTTGACTCTATCCAACACTGCTTATATAATAAGCTGAGTTGTTGACAATATCCTAGAAAAAAATCTCTTGAGAGGGCTTAAAACAGTCCCTGAAGAATAACAAACATACCCCCATATTTCTTGAATAGTATTACAAGTATTTTAATTCAATAGACTAGATACCACACAACTGTGTTTTTCATACAAATACAAGGGGATTTATATCAATTGTAACCATCTTTGGAAAGTTTTCATGAACAATGACTAATGAATTATCACAAATTAAGAAACAATGGCTCTTCCTTTAATAAACCAATAATATTTCATTTTCCTCTACCCTCATTTTTATGAATACATGCATATGAAAAATCTATGAAATAGATTCCTAAATTCGTTTTAATTTGATGTCTCAATCACTTGAAATTCATCTTGGAGTAGCTATAACCACCGAGGAAGAAGTTACAACTTTGACATCTCTCAGAACTTGGGATTCTTTTAGATCTGAAAACTGGAGTCTTCTAAGAAAATGAAGGTATAATAAGTTGAAAATTTCAAAAATAAATGTTTAGGTGTCTGCCTTCTTATTAAAGATTCCTTATTGGAGAAGATGAGATTGTTCCATGAAAAAGTATGAGCACAGTTGTTTCTGGGGTGTGAACAAATGAGTTCCTCCCAAACTCACACATTGGAAACTGACACCCAGATGGATATTATTAAGAGGTGGGGCCTTTGGCGACCCCTCCACTCTCCTGACATCACTCCACTCTCATGAATGGGATTCATGCTCCTATAAAAGAAGCTACAGAGAGCTGCCTGGCCCATCTACTCCTTCCACACTGAGAAGACAGAACGTATTTTTGCCACGCTTTTTCAGTTATGTGAGAATATAACATGAAGATGCCCTACCAGACATCAAATCTGTTGGAGCCATAAGCTTGGACTTCTCAACCTCCAAAACTATAAGAAATAAAATCTTATTGTTTCTAAGAAATAAAATAAAATTAAATTAAATCTTATTGTTTCTACCTAATCTTAGATATTTTGTTAAAATAGCTTAAATGACTTAGAGAGTTGTGTTTAAAAAAAAAAAAAAAGCCCAAAATAAGAAAGAAAGTAGTAAGTACTAATATTGAGTATGTATGGTTTGCTGTGCATTTTGCATGCATTATTTTATTAAGTCTGTATAGCAAGGTTTAGACAAAGGTAAGTGATTCCCATTTCATAGAGAAGGAGAGGTGAGTCCCATAGAGGTGAAATGATTAAGATATCAATAAGTTATAGTACCAGGATGCCAAGCCACACATGCCTCTTACACATACCTGTCACTGCATTAGGATTAAGATGATAATGAATAATTTGATATAAAAGTCATTTCAATTTGACATCCCATGTAATCTGGCATAGCATGCCAATTACAGATATAGTTATATTGAATAAATTTAATCAAAGTGGGGCCAACAAATGTCTGAGAGAAACAACTGAAGAAAATGCACATGCTTTAAGCCCATAAAGTGCTTGATGATCCACCTCACTTCTCAATGTCCCAGAATTCAGTCCAATGGAAGAAAGTGTGAGCAATGCATTTGAAGAAGAGATCTTCTACTTCAACAATTCAATAAACAAAAGCATTATATAGTCAGAGATAAAAATCTCTGAGTTCTCAAAGCACAGATCATTCTCTGGAATGAGCCCATTCCCTTTAAAGATTTTATCTCATTTTCTTGTTTTCAATTCTATGGATCTAAGTTTGACAAAGATTACATGCTTATCCCTTAGCACATGGATGAAGACACACTGATTAACTCATGGCCTTTGTCCTGCTCATCACACTTGGGGTGCCAGGGTCACTGACTCTGACACCAGGTTAGGCAGATGGCTAGGCTCTCTCTCACTTCATGGACATCACCCCTCACATACAGATGCCTGACCAGCTTGTGGCCTATCCCTAGGGTGTAGATAGCCCAAACCTGCCATCCGCTGAAATGCAAATGATGGTGAGTTAATCACACAGTCTCAATAAACAAAGAGGACATCAATTTTCATAATATCATTTTCTATTTCCAATATAAACATCTCAGTAGTCTTTAATCAAGTCATAATTTCTGAGTTTATTCTCGTCTCCTGAGCCTCAGAACTGCGCTTCAGGGCAGAAAGGAGAATGTCTTAGATAATGTGCTAGAGGACATGGCTACAGCAGCAGACACTGCTGTGGGTACCTCTGGCTCCTTGATTCCCTCTCTTCCTACCTCCTCGTCTTCCCCAAAGATTGGGTTAGTGGCTTGGGTAACCTTCTGTTTCCCAATTTCCCTAACAATATTTTATCAGGAGCTTGATACTCATTTTACTAATTGCTAATTAACCAAGACCAATCCCTTAAGAATCCTTAACAATGTAAGTAAAAAAAAAAAAAAAAAACACTCTCACTTCCTCTTTTAGTGTGAAGTATGGAACAAATGCCTTCCTTCAATGTTGAGCTGAAGGTTATACATAAGAAATGTATATAACTCAGATGTCATGATGGCTCTCAAGTACTAAGGGAACAATTAAGATTCCCTATTAAGAGTCCATGGCCTACTGAAAATTTCAGAACCTCTCTCTGGCATACAAAAGTGCTAACAATAGCTGAATTAAAGGTTATATACCACCCAACCACAAGCTTTCAACAAATTATTGCAGAAATAAAGAACCACCAGTTAGGATATAAAACTTAAATAAATAAATAAAGCAGATATTCACTTTTTTTCCTAGCAAGTGGGTCAGTGAATAATAATAATAAAATGTTATAATATCTCTGGATTTTGGAAGGAGAAAAGTTTTATTCAGTAGGCTCAAAAATATCCAATTCACAATAAATTCCAGTTATTGGTAACCCATAATGATCATCTATTAGAAAATGAAAATTGAATTAAATTTTAAAAACCCTCTATCTAAAAAAAAATATTTGGGGGACAGAATAAACATGATGTAGTAATTAATTAACTGAGCCACAGAAAGTTTCATGACATTTATTTAGGGCAGGAATCTGAATAAATTAGATTTCTCCAGAGCAAGGAAAGAGAAAAAAATATGTTGAGTATATACATATATTATCTAAATATGTTCATTGGCTATGAGTGTATTTTTTTTCCTTTATTATTTGCAGGGAAAACATAGTAATGCAAAGACATATACTTTATCAAAATTTATTTTATTAATAAATTCCCAGAAGGCCTCACTATGAGACAGCCTCATACATAAGATATGGAACCAAGGGGCCATGTTTTGGTGAAAACCTATTAATTTTATAAGGTGAATATAAAACAATCTTTGGAGGACCCAACATGGCGGCCGGTGAGGAGGCAGCACTTTCAGTACCTCCACAGTAACGGGATCAGAGAGACCCATTAATACGCCTAGATTCTACCTGCTGAGAAACTTCTAGCAAAATTCCGCTGAAAGGAGACCTGCCGGGAATTAGTAAGTTTATTGGAGGTGTCAGTTTGTCCCAGACAAGTGAATCTCGGCCACGCGGCGCAGAGGTCCAGTCCCACCGGCCGCCGCCGAATGGCCGCCGCCCGCCCATTGCGGGGAACGTTCGAACAGCCGCTGCCTGCCCGGATCTGCGAACGGCCCCACCCAACCGGCAAACGGCCCCGCCTGCCCGGCTCAGGAGGCAACGTGAAGGGACTCTAACCAAGCCTTTATGATAGAGCGAACTGGGAACTAAAACCAGAGATTGAGTCAGACCAGAGACAAGCCAGTCTCACCCCTCCCTTCGGACACTCCGGCAAGGAGCCAGGGGCCCGCCATAGCAGAGAGGGGAAGTCACCAGAGTTCGGCCAACGAGATTCCTTCCCAGCGGAATCTACTTTAGCAGGTGTGTGACTCCCAACCACACCAGATACAAACAACCGGGAAACTTCAAAAATATCTCCGTGGGCATGACCGTAAGGGCCAAGGGACTCCCGACCCCCAACTCCCCCTACTGCCAGTGACGTGGGCGTGACTGTAGGGGCGGAGGGAAGCAGAGAAGACTCCCCACCCCCAACTCCCCAACCGCCAACGGAGAGGGTGTGAAGGTAGGGGCGGAGGGAAACAGAGGGCACTCCTGACCCCAACTCCTCCTACCGCCAGCGGAGTGGTCATGATTGTAGGGGCTGAGGGAAGCAGGGAGGATTCTCGACCTCCAACTCACATTACCACCAGTGGTGACACTCAAGGTCTTAGCTGCCAGCTTCCGAGGGCGTGCCCACCAAAGGGGTCCAGAAAAATTAAACTATTGACACCCAGACCACAGCTCCACAGCACTGGGGCTTAGATGAATGATAGAGAGAGTGCTCAGTCGTTCGGGAAATAGGGCACGCAGTGGAGCTGAAAGTGTAACCAGATCCTTGGGGAACCACCTCCGGTGAGCAGGACCTAGCTGGCTGGCAGGAGGAAGGGGAGGAGGGGCCGGAGAAGTAAAACAGTTCTGGACTAACAGGATTGAGAGACTCCCAGGACGCGCCTTACAGGGATTGCTGTTGACACATAGAGGGCAAAACGCAGCTCGGAGGGCACAGCTCTGCCTATGGGAAGAAAAGAAAATGGATCTCTAAGACCTAATTTAATTTCTTTTTTTATTTTATTTTATTTTTTCTCTCCCCTTTTCCTTCTTTCTTTCCCCTTTCAAGTTTTATTGTTCTTTCCATTCTCCTCTATTCTATCTATCTCCCTCTCCTTCTTTCTGTTTAAGAGCACCATCCTTCCCCTTCCCCCCAACTTTCATCCCAAGCATTACGTCCTCCATTATGTGTAATTGTCTAAATGCAAATAGGTAAATGTTTCAAGGCTGTCTATAGGGCTCCTAAATACCTAGCTACTACCAACACCCTGATCCAATCGACGGTTAGTATCCCCCTTCAGTAGAGCAACCTTCTAAAGTAGCCAAGACATACTAACCCTTATACCTTCATAGCACCTAACCTAAACATAAAGTCCTAAGAACAAACAACAAATCACTATATGCATACAGAATCCGGAAGCCCTTTATAAATTGAATGAATCAGTTTTAAAGTACAATAAAGCCCAACATCTCTAGGCATAAACTCCCACCACAAAGGAGAGACAACAGAGATATACAAAGCCAAAACAAATTTATAGGAGAAAGCAAAAACACAGCAGTCAAACAGAGCTGGAAAGTAATGTGAACACCATGAAAAAACAAGGGGAAAAAGGATTACAAACAATGCAGGACAACTTAAATCTACAGGAGGACCTAGAAGCATCAGAAGCATGGATAGGGAAAGAACTCAAGGCATACCTAACTGAGATGGAAAGGAATATTAGAGAAGACATGAGACAGCAAATCCAAGCAATAAAAGTATATTTTGAAAATGAATTAAACAAATTCAAATGGCAAAGAACAAGCATTACCAGGAGATAGAGATCTTAAAAAAAAATCAAACAGTAATCCTAGAAATGCAGGAAACTATAAACAAAATTAAAAACTCAAACAAGAATATTACAAATAGACTAGATCAAGTAGAAGTCAGAACATCAGATAATGAAGACAAAGTTTATCAACTTGAAAAGAATATAGTCAACAAAGAAAAGATGCTTAAATCCCATGAGCAATCTATTCAAGAGATATGGGATGTCATAAAAAAACCAAATTTGAGAGTCAATGGGATAGAAGAAGGCATTGAGATTCAAACCAAAGGAATGGACAACATATTAAATGAAATAATTCTAGAAAACTTCCCAGAGATGAAAGATGGAATGGATTGCCAAATCCTGGAAGCCTACAGGACCCCAAACATTCAAAATCATAATAGACCAACTCCAAGACATATAATTATGAAGATGGCCAACATACAGAACAAGGAGAGAATATTAAAAGCTAGAGAGAAAGGAGGCAGATTACATTCAGGGGTAAACCAGTTAGGTTAACGACTGATTTTTCATCACAGACTTTGAAAGCAAGAAGATCCTGGAACAATGTATTTCAAACGCTGAAAAATAATGGATTCCAACCAAGAATACTGTATCCAGCAAAATTAAGCTTCAGATTTGACAATGAAATTAAAATCTTTCAAGATAAACAAAAGCTAAAAGAATTCGCAGCCAGAAAACCAGCACTGCAAGGCATTTTGAGCAAAATACTACAAGAAGAGGAATTGAAAAATAGTGCCCAAAACTAACAGCGGGAGGTATCTCAGTAAAGGGGGAGGAAAATAACCAAAAAGTAAAAACTAGTCAAACTAAAATAAATAAATAAACAAACATGACTGGAAGTACAAATCATATTTCAATTGTAACCTTAAATGTTAATGGCCTAAACTCACCAATCAAGAGACATAAGCTAGTAACCTGGATCAAAAAACGAATCCAACAATATGCTGCCTTCAGGAGACTCATATGATAGGAAAAGACATACACAGGCTGAAGGTGAAAGGTTGGGAAAAATCATACCACTCACATGGCCCTCAGAAACAAGCAGGACTGGCCATACTCATATCGAATAAAATCAACTTCAAACCCAAGTTAATCAAAAGGGATAAAGAAGGACACTATATACTGTTAAAAGGAACCATCCACCAACAAGACATAACAATTATCAATTTGTATGCACCAAACAATGGTGCGACAACATTCATAAAACAAACTCTCCTCAAGTTCAAGAGTCAAATAGACCACAACACAATAATTATGGGTGACTTCAACACACCGCTCTCGCCATTAGATAGATCCTCCAGACAAAAGCTGAATAAAGAAACTATAGAACTCAATAACACAATCAATAACCTAGACTTAACCGACATATATAGAATATATCAACCATCATCAAGTGGATACACGTTCTTCTCAGCAGCACATGGATCTTACTCAAAGATAGATCATATATTATGCCATAGGGCAACTCTTAGTAAATATAAAGGTGTGGAGATAATACCATGCACCATATCTGATCATAATGGAATGAAACTGGAAATCAATGATAAAAGAAGGAAGGAACTATCCTGCATCACATGGAAAATAAACAATATGTTACTGAATGATCAATGGGTTAGAGAAGACATAAAGGAGGAAATCAAAAAGTTCTTAGAGATAAACGACAATTCAACACAACATACCGGAATCTATGGGACACAATGAAAGCAGTTTTAAGAGGGAAATTCATTTCCTGGAGTTCATTCCTCAAAAAAAGAAAAAACCAACAAATAAATGAACTCACACTACATCTCAAAACCCTAGAAAAGGAAGAGCAAAACAACAGCAAATGTAACAGAAGACAAGAAATAATTCAAATCAGAGCGGAAATCAAGGAAATCGAAACAAAAAAAAAAAAACATTGAAAAAATTGATAAAACTAAAAGTTGGTTCTTTGAAAAAATAAATAAGATCGACAGACCCTTAGCCATGCTAACGAAGAGAAGAAGAGAGAAAACTCAAATTACTAACATACGAGATGAAAAAGGCAATATCACAACAGACACTACAGAAATACAGAAGATAATTAGAAAGTACTTTGAAACCCTATATTCTAATAAAATAGAAGACAGTGAAGATATCGATAAATTTCTTAAGTCATATGAGCTGCCCAGATTGAGTCAGGAAGACACACACAATTTAAACAGACCAATAACAGAGGAAAAAATAGAAGAAGCCATCAAAAGACTACCAACCAAGAAAAGCCCTGGACCAGATGGGTATACAGCAGAGTTTTACAAAACATTCAAAAGAATTAATACCAATACTTTTCAAGCTATTTCAAGAAATAGAAAAAGAAGGAGCTCTTCCAAATTCATTCTATGAGGCCAACATCACCCTGATCCCGAAACCAGACAAAGACACTTCAAAGAAAGAAAACTACAGACCAATATCTTTAATGAACATAGATGCAAAAATTCTCAATAAAATCCTGGCGAATCGAATACAAAAGCATATCAAAAAAATTGTGCACCATGATCAAGTAGGATTCATCCCTGGGATGCAAGGCTGGTTCAATATACGGAAATCAATAAATGTTATTCACCACATCAATAGACTTAAAGATAAGAACCATATGATCGTCTCGATAGATGCAGAAAAAGCATTCGACAAAGTACAGCATCCCTTTATGTTCAAAACACTAGAAAAACTAGGGATAACAGGAACTTACCACAACATTGTAAAAGCTATATATGCTAAGCCTCAGGCTAGCATCATTCTAAATGGAGAAAAACTGAAGGCATTCCCTCTAAAATCTGGAACAAGACAGGGATGCCCTCTCTCACCACTTCTAATGAATTTAGTCCTTGAAATACTAGCCAGAGCAATTAGACAGACAAAAGAAATTAAAGGCATAAAAATAGGAAAAGAAGAACTTAAAATATCACTATTTGTGGATGACATGATCCTATACCTAGAAGACCCAAAAGGGTCTACAAAGAAACTACTAGAACTAATAAATGAATTCAGCAAAGTGGCAGGATATAAAATCAACACGCATAAATCAATGGCATTCCTGTATATCAGCAACAAAACTTATGAAATGGAAATGAGGAAAACCACCCCATTCACAATATCCTCAAAAAAAATAAAATACTTGGGAATCAACCTAACAAAAGAGGTGAAAGATTTATACAATGAAAACTATAGAACTCTAAAGAGAGAGATAGAAGAAGATCTTAGAAGATGGAAAAATATACCCTGTTCATGGATACGCAGAACCAACATCATCAAAATGGCGATATTACCCAAAGTTCTCTACAGGTTCAACGCAATGCCAATCAAAATCCCAACGGCATTTCTTGTAGAAATAGATAAAGCTATCATGAAATTCATATGGAAAAACAAAAGACCCAGAATAGCAAAAGCAATTCTAAGCAGGAAGTTTGAATCTGGAGGTATAGCGATACCAGAGTTGAAACTGTACTACAAAGCAATAGTAACAAAAACAGCGTGGTACTGGTACCAAAACAGGCAGGTGGACCAATGATACAGAACAGAGGACACAGAGACCAATCCACAAAATTACAACTTTCTTATATTTGATAAAGGGGCTAAAAGCATGCAATGGAGGAAGGATAGCATCTTCAACAAATGGTGCTGGGAAAACTGGAAATCCATATGCAACAAAATGAAGCTGAACCCCTTTCTCTCGCCATGCACAAAAGTTAACTCAAAATGGATCAAAGAGCTTGATATCAAATCAGAGACTCTGCGCCTGATAGAAGAAAAAGTTGGCTCCGATCTGCATATTGTGTGGTCGGGCTCCAAATTCCTTAATAGGACGCCCATAGCCCAAGAGTTAAATACAAGAATAAACAAATGGGACTTACTTAAACTAAAATGTTTTTTCTCAGCAAGAGAAACAATAAGAGAGGTAAATAGGGAACCTACATCCTGGGAACAAATTTTTACTCCTCACACTTCAGATAGAGCCCTAATATCCAGAGTATACAAAGAACTCAAAAAATTAGACAATAAGATAACAAATAACCCAATCAACAAATGGGCCAAGGAACTGAACAGACACTTCTCAGAGGAGGACATACAATCAATCAACAAGTACATGAAAAAATGCTCACCATCTCTAGCAGTCAGAGAAATGCAAATCAAAACCACCCTAAGATACCATCTCACTCCAGTAAGATTGGCAGCCATTATGAAGTCAAACAACAATAAGTGCTGGCGAGGATGTGGGGAAAAGAGTACACTTGTACATTGCTGGTGGGACTGCAAATTGGTGTGGCCAATATGGAAAGCAGTATGGAGATTCCTGGGAAAGCTGGGAATGGAACCACCATTTGACCCAGCTATCACCCTTCTCGGACTATTCCCTGAGGACCTTAAAAGAGCATACTATAGGGATACTGCCACATCAATGATCATAGCAGCACAATTCACAATAGCTAGACTCTGGAATCAACCTAGATGCCCTTCAATAGATGAATGGAAAAAAATGTGGCATTTATACACAATGGAGTATTACGCAGCACTAAAATACAACAAAATCATGGAATTTGCAGGGAAATGGATGGCATTAGAGTAGATTATGCTAAGTGAAGCTAGCCAATCCTTAAAAAAACAAATGCCAAATGTCTTCTTTGATATAAGGAGAACAACTAAGAACAGAGCAGGGAGGAAGAGCATGAGGAAAAGACTAACATTAAACAGAGACAAGTTGTGGGAGGGAAAGGGAGAGAGAAGGGAAACTGTATGGAAATGGAAGGAGACCCTCATTGTTACACAAAATTACATATAAGAGATGGTGAGGGGAAAGGGGAAAAAAAACAAGGGAGAGAACTGAATAACAGCAGATGGGGTAGAGAGGGAAGATGGGAGGGAAGGGGAGGGGGGATAGTAGAGGGTAGGAAAGGTAGCAGAATACAACAGTTACTAATATGGTATTATGTAAAAATGTGGATGTGTAACCGATGTGATTCTGCAACTTGTATTTGGAGTAAAAATGGGAGTTCATAACCCACTTGAATCAAATGTATGAAAGATGATATGTCATGAGCTATGTAATGTTTTGAACAACCAATAAAAAATAAAAAATAAAAAATAAATAAAACAATCTTTGCTTTTCAGATGATACAGCAAAATTTTAAAACCCATATGAGCAGCAGTCAAAAATGCTTATGAGTATTTAACATTAACATTACCCAAACTCAATGATTTCTCAAATTAAAACAACAACAACAACAAAAAAAGATTGTGTCTGGTCAATACTCATAACCTTTCTGTGAAGAAGTAAACAGATGTCTGGACCTTCACTGTGCCAAAAATAAAGACACAGACAATAGGGTTTGTATGTCTTCCAAAACAAAACAAAAAAAACAAGTTCCCAATTACCCTTTTCAACAAACTCTAAAACATTGAGCTCAAATACATTAACATGTAGGTAGTCTACCTGCTAGTTTAAGACTCAGACAGTGTTTTGGGGAACAGTCCAAAAATGGAAGACATCTTGCTTTCAAGAAGCCTCCAATGCAACTAAGTTTGCTAGCAAAAAGTCAACAAGATTTTGCTCCTTTGCCTTTGGAATGTATCCCAAAGTCTAGAACAGTTCCTTTCTATTGGCATTATAGGAAAACAAGCCTCCAAATCAGGTAAATTGGTTTGTTATAATGGCCAAACCTTCCTGAAATACTTAAACAACTGTGTTGTGTGCTAAGTCAAATTGAAATCTCATATACAAGAAAACATAATAGCAAAGGCTTCAGTTGTTTTGTATCAATGACTTTCTATCTAACCAGTTCCTCAAAAACAAGGAGTGGTAGGGGAGAAAAAAGAAACAATTTCCACAACCCTGGACTCTAGCAAGCAAATGCCATGAACTTGCATGCCAGGGAGAAGCCGTGATGAACTCCAGCTCAGAATCATATTGAATCAGGCTCAATTCAGGACATAAAATGAAATGAAAAGCCCAAACTAATTAGATTGTAATGAGCAGTTCATATGCCTTATGTCGTTTTATCACGTGCAGTAGGTGCTGTATCCCTACAGTGAATGACTTCAAGCAAGTCATCAGCTTGTACTGTGTTCAAGAATGCTAATCAGAAGGAAAGGGTCTTTTTATGACATGCTTGAAGAAAACAAGATTGATTGTAGCTTCTTGATCATAGCAGCACCAGTGGAATGGCTTTATCTCTATTAAACTTCACTTGCGTTTCTGGAAAGCATGGAGTGTCCTAATGAGACAGGCAGAAATAAAGGAGTTCATTAGTACAAAATTGCTAAAGTTGAAATGTCATGTAACAAGTTGAAATCTGATGTTCTAAAGAATATTCAGAGTCTGGGTTTGAAACTCAAATGTGAGCAACAGGTAGCACTTTGGTTTCCTTGACTTCTGTTGTCCCCATTTGGGCTACCACCTTTAAAGTCCTGATGGACTTTAACTGTGCCTCAAATATCTCAGATCAAAAAAAAAACAAAGCGAAATCCACAATTTTTATATGGTCCCAAAGTTATTTTCATTGTACCATGGACTTGACGGGAAAAAAATTTGAGCTAAAAATAGAGATACATAGACTAGCAAAAGCAGTCCATCTTGTGTGTGCAAATCACTTACCCATCCTTCATCTGCTCCACATTTCTGGGAACTACATTTCCCAGGCACCTCTGCCAACCGGGTTTAGTCAAGGGGAGTTACCAGCAGAATCCTGGGAGGAGAAAAAGACAAAGACGGATGAGTGTGGCTTTGTTTTCTGCTCATCATCTGCTTTGATGTGTGCCCCTGACAATGTCTTTATCTTTTCTGAAATCCTGACTCCCACTAGAGAGGCCTACCCTCAATGGTCACAGCTGTAGTGGAAAGTCCCCACCAAGGTTCTAGTGCCCCTAAGGTGGCTCTCATTTCTGAGCGGTGAGAACAATACCTCTTCTTGTGCCCTTGTAGAGACTATGACAACTTCCTGCTGTTTCTAATTTCAGGGTTGCCTGTCCCTCACCTTATCATCTCTACTATCACCTATGTAACTAAGACCCTGTATTAAATTATCTCTGTCAAGAAACCTAGAAAGATTTCTGCTTTCCTGCCTGAACCATGACTAGTAAAATGATATTATTTACAAAGTGTCTTCTATTATGTAAAAAATGAACTCTAATGTTATATATAAATAAAAAGAACCAATAAAAAAATTTTAATAAAAAAAACCAGAAAGTGACTTCTCAAGAGTATTATTTCCTTTGAAAAATTTCCTCATGAAAAAATGATCAAAGAAACAAAAAAGAGAAAAGAAAATAACCCCCTTTTTTAAAAGTTCATACAAAATTCACAATTGTATTGTGAAAGAATCACAATTCTCTCACAATAGTCATTTGTGAAACTAGTGCAAGTTTTCTTTTAAAAATGGTGACAATCAAAAGTCCTTGGACATTTGAATATACACACACTTCTGGTTTTGCAGATTTTCTCTAAGTAATGTGTTTACATTCTATTTATCTGTCCCTTAATTTGCTGCTAAAATTACACATATTAATATTCAATATCATATTTTTGATTTTTTGATGTAACATAAATTAAATATTTTTAGCAATATCTTATCAAAATAAAATATTGCAGAAAGGGGACTATATTTCATGAATGTGTGAATTGTAAGAAATATTTTGGTTAGGAAAAAGAAAGAAAACATTACCCCCACATAAACACTTGCTTTTTTTCTAGCCCATCTCCTATTAGAAAATTTGAACCAACCAGAGAAGTCTTATTTGTAATGTAAAAAGAAAAGAACTGGGTAAATATTTAGCCTGTCCTTAATTATCCTTTCTAATACTGAATATTTACATTTCCACATAGTTGGAATTTTCTTTCAGTGATTTGGCAAGTATAAATTATCCTTGCCCTCAAGACTCCCGGGTTCCACAAGTAGCACATCAACAATTCTGTTCAAAGGCTGCAGTTTTGTTATTAACAATTAATACTGGTTTTAAACATGAATACCCTGACTTGCTGTTACTGTGGGTACTTCACATTTATTTTAAAATATTAATGCAGCAAGCCCTTCATTGCTTGCTAGACACCAAAGTTTTCATAATCCCAAAAGCCACTTTGAAATTATTTCACAAAAATTCATTTAATACATCAGAAGCACCTCAGAGAGCCAATCATGACAAATTATCCATGATTTCTAAGTAGAGAAGATACATGCACCTCAAATTTAATATGAAGGGTTGGACCACCAACTCCGGCTTCTAGCAATCACTCCTTGGACTCCATCTTGTTAATAAGGCTGGTAAGTATGGCAATCAGTGTTTCGTATCTTAATTTTTCTTCATAATATCTCCCCCCACCTTTATCAAATTTATTTTGACTGGTATATGATAAAATAAAAATTTAACATACTGATGAGGTTACCTGATATTTTAGTATATGTATACATTGTATAATGTTTAAATAAGGGTACACATATCTGCCCCTTCAAAAATCTACATTATTTATGGTAAAAACATTCAAAGTCATTTTTTCTCCCTTTTTTTGTTTTTTGCTGTTTGGTTTCATTTGTGGCACTGGGGATAGAACCCAGGGTCTAGCACGTAACAGGCAAGCACTGTCACTGAGCCACATCCCGGCCATTTTTATTTTATTTTGGGACAGATTCTCACTAAGTTGCCCAGGATGGCCTTGAATTTGCATTCCTCCTGCCTTATCCTCCCAAGTAGCTAGGATTACAGGCATGTACCACCACATTCAGCTTTTATAGTTTTTTTAAATACATAGAATATAATTGTTATATATATTCACCATACTGAGCAATAGTACACAAGAACTTCTCACTCTTACATAATAATAACTTTGACCTATTGATCAATTTTTCTGTCATCACCTCTCTCCATATTAGATATGGCTACAGAACACTTAGAATTTAAATCACGCTTCACAAATCAACCTGAGGTGATGGACCTGAACTGCCAGATTTTTCTCTGGGGCTAGAAAAATCCAAAAAAGATTAGAAACATTGAAGATTGAAAACAAAAACAAACAAAAAAACTCATCCTCAAAGACATTTAAGGAATCTACCCCTGAAATATGTCATCTGAAAAAGTTTTAATGTTTTAATTTTCTGGGGTTTCCAGAACAAAATATCATAAACTGGGGGATCTTAACAACCAAAATTTATTTGCTCACAATTCTGGAGGCAAAAAGTCCAAAGTCAAGGTGTCAGCGGGGTTGGTTTCTCCTGTGAGAAACAGATGGTTCTGTTTTCCCCAGGTCCTCATGGAGATCACCCCTCAATCTGTGTTGACTATATTCTAATCTATTCTAAGGAGGCAAATCAGAATGGATTGGAGCTATTGACCTCATATTTATCTAATTCCTCTTTAAAGATGTTGTTTCCAAATACAATCATATTCTGAGAAGTTACGCCTTTTGCATATGAATTTTAAGGTGACACAATTAGGCCCATAATAGTGAGGTTGGAGAAACATCTTTGTTTGCCTTGCCTTTTCGTTTCTGAAAACTTTCCTTCCTGAGAGGTGAGGCAGAACGTCATGGCAGAAGAGTGTGATGGAGGGAAGCACCTTACTTGATGATCAGAAGACAGAGACTCCACTTGCCATATACCAAATATAAACCCCAAAAGCACATCCCTAGGGACCCACCTCCTCCAGCCAAACCCTACCTGCCTTTAATTACCACCCAATTAATCCCATTAGGGTTAAGACTCATATAATCCAATAATTTCTTCTCTAAACCTTCTTGCATTATCTCACACATGAGCTTTTGGGGGACACCTCACATCCAAACACGGTGGTATGTAAGAAACTCATGTTACATTTTTATTTATATGACATCAAGATATATGTATTAACTTTCAAGTATATTTGCTTTAAAATAGGGGCCAGGGTGGGCATGGTGGTACATACCTGTAATCCTAGCAACTAGGGAGGCTGAGACAAGATGATCACAAAGTCAAGGCTAGTTTCAGCAACTTAATGAGACCCTAAGCAACTTAGCAAGACCCCAGCTCAAAATTTTAAAAAATAAAATAAAAAATAAAGACTGGGGATATAGCTCAGTGGTAAAGCCCCTGGGGTACAATCCCAAGTATAATTAACAAACAAGCAAATAAACCAGGGGTCTATTAATTAAAAAGAACAAATTTTATTTTTGAAATTGTAGATACCAGCAAACCAAAACAAGGTTATCTTTTGTGTCCTTTATTGCCTTTGAAATCACATTACCTTAGGGCTTCCTCAGTCACCTACTCTTAGACAGCTTTGGTCCTTGTTCTTCTAGATTGTCATATTCGTTCAAGCCTACCTGACATTTTCCTTATTGTTGTGCAATTATTGAGTGCCAGTGGGATGCTACATCCAAAGAAGCTGCTAAAAGTGGGCAAGTAGTGCTCGAATACAAATTTCCAACCCAGAGCTGCTAGAAATTATGTTCATGATTCAATAAATTTTTTTTTGACTATTGCCCATACTGTGCCCCAGCATGACCTGGGTGAACTAATCCTGCTAGGGGTACTATTTTTGGATGCCATAAGTCTAAGCTTCTGGCTATTTCTAGTCATTAAACATCCCATGGAACTTTTCATAACACCAAGGGTTTTTAATCCCCAGTTTCTGGCAAAATTCCAATTGGAATAATGATGTTCTGTTTTTTGTACCTAAATTCTCATATGAAAATATGAGGGACTCTTTTACTATATCATCTCCACAATGAAGCTGTAATCTATAGAGTATGCCATGTAGTTTTTAACATGAAAGAATGCAAGTTTATATATTTCTGTAAGTTGCGTTCCCAAACTCAATTCAGTCATTACTTCTCTTTAGGGTCTTCGAAATAATTTGTGGGCTAGAATGTAGTCCATCAGAGCTAAATGTTATGTCATCTTAAATCACAGGGTGTAGAACCCAGGAGTTCTCCCTAAGAGTCTCCTTTCTAGCAGCAGGAAAATAGAGCCTCTCTGCCTGAATTTCATTATTGTTCACATAGTTGTTTGGGAATTCGGTTTCAACTCAGAAACACACAAAATGTTACAGGCAACTTGAATTCATTAGGTTCTTTTGATTACATGGGAAGTTAAGAAGAATGAACGTCTGGTCTTCCAATTCACCATACCCACATGAGTGAAGTTTCCAGTTTATAGTTATAGGGAGGAAAGAATATCAATTTTTCAAAGGTCTGGTCACCTAACATTCAAAAGATAAACAAAATGATCTCACTGAGGAGTTCCTAAAACCTAAAAGGCCTTTAAATGGGCCAAAAGTAACAGCTGCTCTTGCCAGAGAAGGGATCTGGCAGGCATCTAGTCTCAAGGTCATGGGCTGGAATGGAGAACCAGAAACACTGGCACCAGATGGGGGCAAGAGTGGAGGGCACAGCAATGGAGACTGCTTGCTTCTTCCAGCCTCTGCTTCACAAATGAAAGACTCAATTTGCCCCATAAAACAGGTGCAGAGGTGGGTAAGCAGGTTTCACTCAATACCTTTCAAGTGTCCCACCTGTCTCTTTGGCATCGCAGAGCAGATAAACAGTCCTATTCAGGTGGGGCCTATAGGAAATCTCCTTTGCAAAACTTTTCAATTTATTCTCTAATGGGGATTTCTATTCAAAATTCTTCAGGAAGATCAAGTGTCCAGCCAGCTGTCTCAGGTAAGGCATCTGCGCAGTTTAAACAGGATAGAGTAGCCAAGCTAAAAAGACACAAAATTTAATGGTGTTCCTTTGTAACCTTTTTAAAGCTTTACATAAAGAATACAGAGTTTATGTCTTCCACCTGCATTCCTTCCCTACATTTAGAGCCCTGATTTTCTCATTCTATGTATAGGAACAAAGAAGAACAGCGATTCTGCAGCTTCAAAATTCAGTTTGTTTACAAATTTACTTTTCTCCTACTTAATATTGTTTTATTATTACCAAAATAGCATTCTGACATGACTGAACAGAATTCCTAATGGAACTCCTTCAAATATTGGACAGATTTCCTCAGGTCAATGGGACAATAAATAGCACATCTCACCAAATTCGGATGTAAGAGAGGCTTGATCTAAGTTAAGATAGCTTAGGAAAATAGAGATAAAAAAGCTTTAAAGAAATAGTATATATTTGGTACATTATTGTACATATGATTCCAAGAATTTTCACCCCTTCTCAAGAAAATATAACAAACTGGAAAACTATGAAAATGTATTTGGTGAAAGCCTCAGAGTTACATTCTCATTTAAGCTGTTTCCACTTTTTTTTTCCTCTTCAAAATTTGAAGCACTGTCTTTAAAACTGTAACATACCCAGAAGGGTTGGCAGAATTGGGACTGGAATAAAATAGGATATGATTTGTAAAATCATCTTCATATATTTGAATAAGGTATGCTTCCCCCTCTCAAACTTGCTCTGTAAAATGGCTCTCATAGCAGTTGATAACACCATAGTGTGAATCTGAGTGCTAGCTCTCTGAGTAATATTTGCATTTTGGATCTCATTTCTAATTGTGGAATGAAATAATCTGTTCCAGATAAAAGAATTTTAAGTTTAAGCCCAGAAATTATTTTTGAGCTCTACTTGATCACCTTTTTTTTTTTTTTTTTTTGTAGCTTAAAGGGAAGACTCACAGAAAGTAGTTTTTCTTGAGAGAATATTCTCTTCCTGCCAATTTTGCTTTACAAAACTACATTGTTTTACATTATGTATGTTAATCAATGCACTTGGAGATTGTAGGGAGCTGGAAGGACTTAGAGCTGGAAGGACTTTAAAGTTTATCTAATCCAGTACCCTCTTCCAGAGTTTTTAAAATAATAAATCTACAGCTGTCTTTAAACAAATCTTCGATACAAACGGCTCGTTGCTTCATTATGGTCTTTCCCCAAATGAGTCTCCATCATTGACATGATTAGTACCTGTCTCTGGTGTGTGTGCCTTTACATCTGGACATGTCCATTTGCACAAGCCCAGAGATAATAGCCCTTGAGATGAGGTTGTAGAGCCACCACTATGGAGTATATGTGGTGAGTTATCTTCTGAAATATGGTGATAGATCTGCTTGAAGCAAATCCGTATTGACCAGTAGTAAACATGTGCAGCATTATGCTGGGGTCAGAGAAGGAAACCCTTAGCCAGCGAAACAGAGAAGTTAACCCAGTCACATGAGGAACGCTACTAATCTGAGCTTTTTCAGCCCAGTGCTCTAAAAAGGAACTAACCAGACATAAAGACCTACAAACAGACACACACTCTTCCTAAGATGAAATCACTTAAACATCATCCATCCATTTTTCAGCAAATGAATGCTAACACATTATAAAGTTTCCAAGCAATTATTCAAATCATTAGAGTGTACTAGGTTTCTCTTTTTCTGTTACTAAAGATTGTGCTGAGTTGTTGAATGGTTATGTGAATAAATGACCAAACGAATGGGGTAGAATTTATTCTTATTATTAATAACAGATATCACATAGACCCTGGTATGATCTATAGGCTTAACATTCCAAAGCTAGAGATCACTCGTAACCATGACATGATGGAATTTGAACTTTAATGAGTGTATTTCATCTCAACTCATGTTGTCATGTGGAGCCATGATGTCACCTAAGTGTAGTTAAGTCATAAATGGTGCCATGTTCTCCTACTAAAATGTAGTGTGCATTTTACTAGACGTTTGTGTCCTATAATAAGGGAAAATAATGGAATCCAAATATCTACATTATCTCCTTTCTATAGTGGGAAAAAAGACATGTTTTTATTAAAAAAATAACAATTGTGCAATTTCATAACAAAATAAATGCTGTTTAGAATTTACAATGAAGGAATTCACAAAATGCAAACAATACATACATGTCTGAGTTCAAATCATGTTTTGGGTCAGAACATTCTTAGAAAGCACATTTAAGATGCTTAATTAGGATATCCCAACTTGCTGTTGCTTTCAGTTGTAGTGCATTTGCCTAAGAGGGACATAGTATTCAATATAGCACATGACACAGAAAGAGGACACTGATAGTTTGCCAGAGGTCCAGAATTTCATAAACATCTCAGGAGGTCTGATTTTAAAAGAATTAAATAAAGAAAGGAAGGAAAGAAAAAGCCTAACAGTATACTATGTGTCATTTGATGCACTTAGGACTTGTCTAAGACCTTCATTAAACTTCAGACATACAGAAAAGTGAGCTAGATCTTCACTGCAGTGCATCTTTTCAGGGGGTATGTCATGCCAGTTATCTATTCTGGAGGGTAACTCCTGTACTCCAAAATTTCCATTGTACTTCAAATCTCCAGTGACAAGGTCTAGCACACCTTTCATCTTAGTAGGCACCTGAAAAAATGTGTTGATTTAAGACTGTTACGTGGCTAATAGTAATGGTTGACATTATCATCTTCACTTACTTTTATTCCAAATGCAGCCAAGATCCCAGAAGGAAGAGGAACACTTCTGCAACAAAATGTTTAATGAGTTACCTCAGTTAAGAAATGGAGGGAATCATCCAGCAAGTTTAGAAAGGGAATGCAGTTCTCTTTGGGGTAATAGGCTAAATCTAGCTAATCCAGTCCATCCTCCATATATACTGAAAGAAAGAGATAATTTGGACAGGTATGAAAAAGATGGGTCAAGGAAACTTAACAGCTTTTGAGACCACTTGAATTCATTTCTACTCTCCATATTCAAAAGAAATGATTTTTGGAGGAAACAGAATAATACTAATGCCCATTAACTCAGGGTAACTAAAATCTAACCACTGTGAAGAATATGCTGGTAATTTGTTCTGTGTGCTCATTTATTTTTTCTAACATTGTCCTGTCCACAGTTCCTGATGAGGGAAATAGCATTAGTCTGTTTTATGCAGAGGTATGCCCACTGATTCAACCAGCCGTGAAGACCATGGGCCAACCAGGAACCTAGCAGTTTCTTTTTGAGAAAAATATTCAAGTGGTTGTGGTTGCTAGCCCAGATGAATAGGGTTAGGATCAGAGAGCATGCTTGGGTAATGCCCAGAATGGTTAAACTGGAAAAAAATCTCTCAAGGAAGAACCTTCCCTACTTTGAATGAATATTTTCATAAACTTAACATGACTTGAGGAGTAGAGCATGCTCCATGGCTTCCAGTGTTCAAGCCTACAAATCTCCAAATGTTTAGAAAAAAAAATCTTTCAGGCTAATGATGTGATAGAAAGCATTATATGTGGAGAGATAAAAATGACTTTTGAAATCCAGGGGCAAATTAAGTCTAAATATTAAATTCATTTAGTGTTTCTCTTAAGTAAATACATGAATGGATGTAATCTGATGAATGTGGTACATGTATTTCAGCAATAGCAGTGCTACCAAAAAAAAAAAAATGAACATCTAATTTTGTAAAAGTTATTTGAGAGTTTAATTCATGTAAACCCTATAAGTTAGTATACTTCATCCTGAACTATAGTTTACTGGGCAACTAAAATTTAGCCAGCTGGGTCTGAAGTACAAATACAAGTGACACTGAAATGATGTGCACTTGATCTTGCAGAAGACACTTCAGTACCAGGCGTTTGCAAATGTGCCAAATTCTCCAAAACTTTGATGCAGGGGAAATATTTAAGGATAGAAATAGAAAAGTATGCTGTAAACTAAAAGCAGCCTTGCAAGTAATTACATGCCCACTTCTCAGGGTGATAAATTACAGTTTCTCATGCTTTTTATACTGTTTCTATGACTTACGAGAAGATTCTAGGTAATCTTTTTCTTTCCACTGATACAAGTAATGCATCAAGGCTGTACATGTCCATCTGCAATAAAGTAACTTTGAGTATTATCTAGAGCCAAAAAACAGGTGGTGAGAGAATGTAGCAACTAAAATATAGGCTGAAAAAATAAAGAGGGAGGGGGCTGGAGTAAAGAATCAGTGAAGACCAGTTCATGCCACTGGTAGAGCAGCTGTGGGAAATAAAACTCAACTGTGATCAAAATTGCACTTGACAGCCTGAAGACAAATGGAGGGCCAGAGACAGACAGCTCCTTGAGAAGACTTGGCACCCACAAGTTTAGTCAGAGCAGTGTGCAAAGAAAATAGAATACAGATGGGGATCAAGGCAGCTGGGACATGGTAAGGAAAGGGAGTGTAAACATCAAGTCCATCAGGTAAACTTCAATACAAGATGGTAGGCCCGAGGCATGTCAGCTGTAGATGCTCCGAATTGGTCTCCTGGGACTTGAGTGGGGTTCCCCCATCCTCAGCATAAACAGGACCTTCTCTAGAACAGTTCACATGCTGTTGACCTTCTGTGTACTCCCTCCTCAGTCAATTGCAGTTTGCTTCAAGACAACTAACTCATTCATCCCAGTCCAGTGGTTCTTTGTGGCTGTGTTCTTTCACAGTGATCATGTCACTATTACTCCCATGCAAAGGATTGTTTCTAAAAAAAATCACCCAGATATGAATTCTGGTGGCATAGCTCTCATAATTTATAATCATCTCACTGTGTAGGTCTTGCGGGGCCGGGTGGGGGTAATATTGCTTAGACCTCTAACTTAATTTAAACTGATTTTGTCGAACCTTGGACTGACAAAGTCATAGGAACTTTGTCTTATTTTTTTAGTATAAAATTATTCCAAAGATTGTCCAATCATTTTCCCTTTTTGAGTTTTAAATTTTAGTGAGTTGTTTGTGAATATCGAGCTTACTCTCCTTCTCCTAGGGAAATCCTTCTAAAGAAAGCTTCATCACTCAGAATCAGTCCTACTCTCCTCTCTGGGAGCAGTCTTGCTACAAAGTTATTTTGCAATACTGATTCTCAAATAGCTCTGTCTGTCTTATCTCTGTTGGTTAACTGAACAAAGAACCTCTTCCTCATAATAGTTATAGATAAATGTAAAACTGACTATTGTTTCTGTAATATTTTCTTCTTCCTGGTTCTTCCCTTATTTAACTCATGGGACTACTTCTGTACTTTCACCACCCTATTCATTCTATTCATCCTTCTCTGCATACTTTCCAATCTGCCCATATTCTTCTCTAAATGTGGTACCAGGACACAACATCTTCATGTAATCCAAGGAATACTGAGAACCAGGACATAGAAATTTCCCATGAAATAGATAAGTTTTAATCTTTGCAACCTATAATCTCCTTAGATTTTTTTTTAATTTTTTAGTTGTAGATGGACACAATACCTTTATTTTATTTATCTATTTTTATGTGGTGCTGAGGATCGAATCCAGTACCTCACTCATGCTAGGCAAATACTCTACCCCTGTCCCTTCTTAGCTTTTTAATAGCTACATTATGCCTTTGGGTCATATTGAGTCCATCATCAACCAAATTTCTCAACTTCCTGTATCTTTTCTACACAATCAATAGTATCATTTTCTATCCTCTGAAAATATCATGTAAAATGAAGAAGGCTTATGACTTACTGTTCAAATAAGGCCTAAAATTATGCAAAATTAATATATGGGTCAGCACTAACCTACAAAAAATTAACCAATGAATTTATTCTTTAACAAAAAGAGCTAGGCGTCATTTTTTTCAGTTAACTTCCCTCTCATTAAGGTAGAGAAAGTTCAAGATGGGGTAAAATGACATAAACATGAGGACAGCTGGCAGAAGAAATTGATGTGTCAACAAATGGCAAGGCTGTCAGTTAGACAACATATAATCCACTGGGATTAGTAGGAAATAAATCTGGAAATATAAACTTAGATAATATTATAGGGGCTCTTAAAAAATAGACTGTGACATTTTGTTTTTATTTAGTAGTCCTTGGGGGGAATTTAAAGATATTTGACCAATCAATGATAGCATAAGACAATCAACTAATATTCATATAGCAGCTAGATTTTATAAAGTCATTCTTGCAGATAACTTCTCATTAGGAAACAACCCCACTCTATAAAGACTGGTCCAATGGTGCTATGAATACTTGATAGGGCAAGTACAGGAAGAACCCAGAGCTGAAACAGACCATGTGATGGGGTATGGGTTTCAACTAAAAGATATATAATCTTCAACCAGAATGGGTGGCAGGAAGCAAAAAAAAAAGCCAAGATACACTGGACATTGGAGAAGTGGTAAATGGATTTGATAACTGATTGGATGTAGGAAGCAACAAAGTAAAAAAAAATAAAATAAAATTATGTCTTCAAAATTTCAATCTTAACTAGGAGAATGGTAATGTATTTTAGTAAATAAACAGCAAGAGTAACTGGATTTTCTTTATGCTCTTAAATAATGATGGATTCTTTTTGATTTATTTAACATGTATGTGTCCCTGGAATATCTATGAGAAAAGGTTCCAGATCAAAGAGTTGTAAATATATGTGTGGCACTTAGGAATCATATTGACATTAGAAAAAATGGAGCATCTCAATGTTACAGAAATAAATAGAAATTTCAAAGGAGAGAGAGAGTGAAAAGAAAAGAGGAGGATTTTAAGAACCAGAAAAAGAAATAGGAGCACCATTACCAATACAGGAAGAGAATTCCTATGGGGTTATCATTATAGGCAATAAAGGAGAAAAGATGTGGACAGACTGTGTGAGCTAGCAGGAAGAGATGATCCTATAGAAAGTCTAAGATGAAAGAGCTCATGATAGGCCCAGGTGTGGTCCAGTTAACCATATTGTCAAAAACCTTCTGGAAAAAGCTTGAATCTGGAATATGACCTCTCCCTCTCATGAGAAGAGCAGACGTACTTGCTGGGAGAAAGTTCATTGTAACAGTAGAATGTGGTCATGGTTGAAAGAAGAAGTTGGCACTCTTCAGAATCCATGTCCCCCAAAACCAAGAAAGAATGATTTGACATACAAAAACAGGTAAAAATATTGGAATCACATACCAGAATTTTCCATCTGACAAGGGTTGAGAGAATCACGGTCATAACGTTGTGGGATTCTATTTTGGTAGACAGAGGCAGTGACAAGGCAGAGTCCAAATACTTAGGACATGGCATTATAGGCAGATTCCAAAACATAGATTCTAGTATAGGAAAGAAAAAATAGAGGCAGAAATTGGGCAGTTATTGGTATTTGGAATAAACTCAAGGTTCAAAGATCAGTAAGGGTGACTAATTGCTCCATTTCAGAATACTATGCCAGAGTCCCAAAATATCTGCCTAGGCTCAGGATGGTGTCTGGAATCTGGGGCAAGTTTAAACCTGCAGGAGTTTCCAGTGGCTGTAGTATGAAGACATTTTGGACTGCAGAAACGAAATTTGACCATAAGAAAGCATAGGATTGGCAGCTTCAACCAGGATGTTTGGGAACTGGTGTGAAAGCTAAATAGACCAGTATTTTTATCTTTATTCTGCCCCTGATCCACTGTCCCCTGGTCCCTTTTCTCAGGCCCTCCAAATTCTCAGCAACAAGGAAGATAACTGACCAGAAACAAGTGGAACACAAACATGTGTAAGGGAAGAAGAATCATCACTGGAAAGGAATCTGGCTACTTCAATGTACTCAGAAAGTTAAGATGATAGTGATAGGGGTGGGATCCCATGGAGAACTAGAATGGAGTGAGCATTATTAGCTGAGGGGATGCACAAGCAGAGAGAGGCCATGATAAGCTGCAAGGCACAGCTGAAATCATTGCAATCAGGCAGGACATTTCTGGATTCTGGCTCAGGCCATTTACAAATTACTAGTCCTTGGATAAACCACTTGATTTCTATAAACCTGTTTTTTTCTTCTGCAAAGTGGAAGTAATTATGTTCATAAGAAAGTAGGAGCTTTGTGAAGAAACTTAGTAAGAGAATATATGCATAGGAATTAGTAGATAGCAAGGGCTGTCAGTATGCTCAAACAAGTTCTATAGAAATAAGTGGGAGAAGGACACATGTGAGAATAATAAAGGAAATTCATAGTGACTTCCAACCATCAGTGTCATAGCTTTCCTTTATACTGCTGTGGTCTTAAAGGCAGAGTAGAAGAAGCTGCTAATGAAAAGGATTCATAGTAAGGGAAAGAAGTGGAAGTTAAAGTGTCCCTGGAGGGCAAGCAGGTGCCTCACTGAAGGAGTAACCACAGAAAGATAGAGAAAAAGGAAAAGACCATTTGATTGGAAGACCAAAGGAAGGCGACAGTTCAAGGGCCCAAGCCTAAGGAATGAGAATCTCTGATTCAAAAGGGATTGGGTGAAGCAGAAGGTTTGGAAGATGTGGTCAGGGAAAAAAGACACAAAAATTAAAGAATTGAAGGGGTCTGGGGAAAAGTAAAAAAAAAAAAAGCTAATAAATTTTCTGGAATAATAAACAAAAGCCTATTTTCTTGCAAAGAAGGAAGTGAAAATTGTAGAGAGAGACTTAATTTCATGATATAATGTTCTACAATTTTTAAAACTATTTTGCCACACTATGTGTTGCTAGTTAATAAAGACAAAGTCATAATAAAATATCAGAAAGGAAATGGTTCAGAGGATAGCTTGGCCTACTAAGTCTAAGAGAGGGGAAGTCAAGGTGCTCAGAGACTCATAATCTAAGATTCTACCTTGAGCCTCTTTCTCTGGTCTTTCTTATAAATCCACAGAGGCATCCTACAGGTGTTTTTCCTGCTAGTGATAAGATAAACACATAACTAAGCCTAGTGAAAATCACCATCTAGATTCCTGAACATATAATTCGCCTTAATTATGATTTATGGAGCACCTTCTCAAGCGTCAGGCACCATTCAATATGATCTTATTTAATCCCCATTGTGAGGCCCTAGGAGAAAGAGACCATGATTTTTCTCACTTTACAGATGAATATAACAGCATTTGCCTGAGGTTATTGAGACAGACAGTGACAGAACCAGGGCTTGACTCCTCCTCCTCCTCCTTTCCACATTTTATAGATAAATTTCAAAATGGAAATAACTTGTGAGAAAATAGTTTTAGGCTTTTCACTCAAGAGAAAATGCATGAACCATAATTTTTTTTCTTAAAATTTTAGTTCTCTGAATAACTTTCTGTATTAGCTTGTTTTTGAATTTTCTCTGGAAGAATGTATTTAAAGGTCCAAGGTGGAACAATTAAAATAAGATAGGAACTTCAAAGAATGGAACAAAAGTACTACAACATATCAGGGTTTTGAGCATAGCAAGTGTGGAAAAACTTAGCAAGAAAGTTCTAAAAATGTAATTGTAGCTCAGTAGCACTATTAAATATGTATACTGTGGTCTTTTTTGACAATTGTATTAATCCCTTTACAAAGCCTTCGGAAGTTCCAACACAGAAGCATGGGTGCTGTTTTGATCTATTTATTACTCTTAAGTGTTCAGAGAACTGTCCCTATTTTCTAATTAACACTTTTAAAGATAAAAAGCTATGTATTAAATCAATCTGAATGATGGTTGTTTGTGAATCCCACAAGATAAGGCAATTTGCATGTTCACTTTGTACTTACAAACTAAATCTGCACATCTCCAAAGCAGCTCCTTATGATGTAAACCTTTTGTGAGTATTTGTAACTTGAAAGAAAGTTTGGCCTACTGCAGAAGCAGTGCCAATTATCTAAAGGGCTTCGTTACCGAATATGATTAAGATACAAAGATATTGGGGTTGTTATTTTATATTGTTTGCTGTGGAAATCGAGGAAACGACTTTTAAAACACCCAGGATTACAGATTATTACCTCTTAATAGGGGACTAACACAACTCATTTCCCCCACCAGTTAACTGCTTTCAAAAGTAGCCAGTTGCCACTCACTTGGGGTAAAGTTCCTTTGATATGAATTAAATTGCCTGCTGATGAAATGCACCTTTCAGCGACCTGTTTGAGTTTCAGCTGATGCTGTAGCACACTCCGTGATGTGAATTCCAGCATTAGTGCTAAATCGCAGTGGTGATTTATTATTGGATTTTCAGTCCTGATGAGTCAGCTCTGTACGATGTTTACCAAATTAGACTTTCAAGAACAATGGCACTTCTCTCATTAAATAGAAACCTTTGTTGCCAATACAGGCTATTATTTCCACATGGTTGTGGTGTGGTGTGTTCACACTTGGGGCTCTCATCAGATAGGGTTTCTTTGCTTTTGCAGGATCTGTCTTCATAGGACTTTACGTGCTCAATCAACTTTGAAACCATGTGTAAAAGCCCCAGTCTCCAAAATGCAAGAACGGATCCTTTATCTTCTCTAAACAGTTCAACCTGTGCTTTCCCTTTGCCAAATAAGTCAAGAAACCAGAAATATCGTGTTGGCTAGTGAAAATGGTATCCAACTTCTTTTTTCTTTTCTTTTTCCTAAAGAAAATAAAAAGCAATGCCTTACATTGATTGATCTCTTATGAAGAGCTCTGTAAAAGGTAAGAACTGAAAAGGCTGTTGGGACAGTGGGTGAGATGGTGGGAATGTGACATGAACTTTTTCTGGGGAAGAAGCAGAGGATTTTTTTTTCTTTATTCAATATATAGTTATTGGCTTTCCACCGCATAACAGGTGCTGTGGTGTGAATATAAATACAAAATCCTTGTCTTTGTGGCACTTACCTTCTAGAAAAGAAGATGAGCACAAAACTAAGGCAATAATCATATAACATAGTGTCTACTTATAATTTCCATGAGTGCAGATACGTCCACTAAAACTGAAATATTTTAGTAAAAGCTAACAAACTAAGGCCTGCTTATTCTAAGACCAATTTTGTAATCATTTTAATAAGAAACTTTTATAACACATCCTCATAGAGCAACTGCTTCTTGGGAGCCCATGCACAGTTTTCAGTTATAAATTCAACCTAATCACTATAGCACTTTCTATTCTGAATCTAAATTGAAATGATCAGAGAGTGAATCATTGCCACTAATTCTGGGCTTGTCTGGTGTGATCCGGTCCATAGAAAGAGCAACTACACAATCTTTCAGGGTCTCCTCTGTCACTGTTATTAGGTAATTAACCAAACCATACTTTTTTATTATTATTATATAAGGATTATAATGAGACCGTGTATAGCCAAATAAAACATATTAGCATCTAAAATCCTAAAGCAATGGATCCCAGCATTTGGCTTTTGTTCCTACTGCAAAACACATGGCAAATGGTGTTCACACGTGGCACGTAGCTCCATGGATGTTTAAGGATTTATGCAATCCCCGGGACATTGCTATACCTCTACCCTCTTTTCATTCACTCAAGAATGCACAGGGGAGTATCTGTGAGTGAGAATGAAATTACTATAGGAATAACCTTGAATACCCTGCTCTAATTTATTTTTAAGTAAATCAGTTGAAAATTATTATTAATCACAAATTACTTGTGAACTACCTCCCAAAGAATCACAACAAATGTATGTGCCACAACAGTGCATTTAGAACCACTGACCCAAACAGACTAAATTATCCTATATTTAGATAATCATATGTGCTCTGAATTTTTATAAACTCATTGTGTAGTTAAACACCAATAATCAAAGCCAACTGGTGCCATGGTTTAAACACTTAATTTGCTTTATTAGTATAGTCTTCTCTATGCTCTCTTTCATACCATAGATTTTGTAGAGAAGGGAGGGAGAGCCCGTTAGCTCACCCTAAAGCAGGTACTTCCTTTTCTCTGCAGCCGCTGTGCCTCTCAGACCTCTACTGACAAGGTGTTGATATGTGGAAGTAGTTAGCTCAGGTCGAATGTTCTTGCAGCCAGCCTGTGAGCACTCACTTCAATGAAAAGCTCTGTGGTCCCTGCCAGCTCCTCTGGTCCACAGATGTCTCAGGATGCAGCCCCACCCTTGCTTAGTTGCAGCAGTGGGATTTGCAAATGATCAGCACACCAGAGTTGTAACCAACCTTAAGGTGGACTTCAACAAAAGGTAGGCAACTCTCTCCATCTTCAGAAAAGTGCTTTTTTTGATATACTTCAAAAAACTTTAAGAAAGAATTCAGGTGGGACATTTTGCTCTTTCTGTAAATGAGTCAGTTGCTTAATTTGGGGATAAATGTGGTTTTCCATACCCTAAATTTAACCATAAATCCTTCTGAAAATGCAAACTGAAAGCAAGCTTTCCTTCCTATTAAATTCCATTATACTAAAAGAAAGATCTGAGTGGAGCTGTAACAGGATCTAAGCAGAGCTGTAAACCAGGACTACAGGACTGCCTTGTAAACAGTACAACATAAGAAGGACAGGGAAGGGCTGCCTCTCTGCTCTGCCTCCACCAGCAGCTGCTCTGTAAAGGCAGAGGTATACATGAGGCTGGTTGCTTGAACACAAATAGCAGGACTGTGGAACCATGCAGATTTTTAAAATGACTCTAATTGTGAAACTGGAAAAATGTTCAATAGAAAATGAAATCACGAAACATCATGTCTATAAAGTGATATGAATGCAAACTTTGTCCAAGGGCATTGAGAAAAACTCTAGCTGAAAGGTTTTAAGAATTCCACAAGAGGAATGGAATATGAGAGAAAAAAAGAAAGATGAAGGAAAAGAGGATGAAGCAAAAATTGAGTAAGGAAGGAAGGGAAGTGGAGAGGGAGGAATGAAAGGACCAAAAAATAGAAGAAAGGAAAGAAGAGAGATTGAGAGAAGAGTAGAATAAAATATAGAAGGTAAGTACACTAACTACAGTTATTTAAACACCGCAGCTTCAGAGCGGATCAGCAAAAAGTTAGAAAGCACAGGTGTCTCTGTAATTGTGATACATTGGGAAAATTCACACTGTTAAATGAGCCTCACATTCTCACTTCTACCTGCATGATACAGAAACACACTGTTAGTCTGCTGGGCTCAAATCCAAAAGATGCCAAAATCAGTGCTTGAGGGTGGAGACTTGAGAGTCCTTCTGCCTTGTGTTCTCTAATATCGAAGCACAGAATCTGTACAATTGTATTTTACATGGTACTAATAGGAATACATTTATTTTATATTCAGATAATTTTAAAACATGCCACTATTTTTATATGAAAAAATATTCTTAAGACATGATAAAAATTCAGTGCTAATTTTTTTTTTCATGGAGAAATCTTTGAAAGGTTAAACATTCAAATCAGTTCACAATCCTAGGAGTTAGAAGTAAGCTAAAGTCTGAGAAAATGCTGCAGAACTTGAAAAAAGGGAAATGATTTATGTGAAGTCTAGGATCCATAATCCTAAAGGAACAGCCTAGGATACCAAAGAAGACATAAAACTGAAGAAGATACTTGGCCCCTCTTACAACGCGGATTTTAAAAACCAAACGTAACATCTATGCTTTAGATTAACTATATTATAGGAACATTTCTTTATGAAATTACTGTTTACAAAAGAACAGGCCATATCTGAGTGTCTGGAAAAGCAAATTAGCCTATTAATTACAAACTTACTTTGCACCGAAAACCTTTGTTTCCACTGTAAATGTTTTTCTTAATGGAGACAACATTGGAGAAAACTTTTCCATCTCCTATTTAATATTAGTTTATGCTGACCACATGGTTAGAAATTATGATTTCTAAGATCTTTGTCTACCACATATACAGATTTCTGTTTCTACAAATATAAATTATTTATTTTTTTGGTTCTTCATTCATCAATCTGTAAATGGAGAAAATATAGAAAATGCATATATTATGGATTTGCTTGTCTGCACTCCATTATAGAGCAATCCTTGCCCACATTTAAAGATTTATTTAAAGAGAATTTAAATGTAAACAGATTCATATGCACGTGCATACAGAATGAAAGAAAGAAAAGGGAGGAAATGTTACGTACAATTTTTTTTTTTACAAAACACCACTTCTTTCATGTATAGTTTTTGAGGTATTTTGTCCTACTCAGATATTCATTTTTCCTCTTATAAGTATAGGCTGATGAGGAAAAAAATGATGCTGTATTTTTAATATTCTGGAATTTTTTTCTTGACGTTTTTCCTGTTTAACCACAAAGAACACTGGCATGGCAACATGTTGGGTGCTCACATCGTCCAAAACAATGAAGTCTGAATTCTCAACTTTTAAATTTAAAACAAAGGTGGTTGCTGGTATGTAAAGTTGCACCTGGTTTGGGTTTTCTGGGTGGCAGGGAGGGAGAATGGGAAGTGATGTTTTATTTCCTTTATCCTGGGTTGTTAATGCCTCTTTGTACAACTTATTCACTTCTAATATTTAAATGCATTTGTAAATCCTCTGAAGGTTAAGTAGTGTCATTACTCTTTTGTAGTATGTTTTTGTTATGTATACATCGCAGTTTTGCCAAAACTTCCCCATTACTCCTCTTCATTAAATAACAACAAACTGTGAGAGTTAGTTCTGCATCAGCAATTCAATTTCCTTATGAAAAATTGGCCTTCTTTCTTTTGGTTGGTGAGCATTCAGACCAATATCACTCTTATTCAACAAAAGAAAAGGAAGGCAAAAGTGGCAATCTGGCTTCACTTGCTTTTTCCGGATGCCATTTTGATCTTTACAACACTGACTGTGGGCATCAGGTCTTTGTGTCCCTGTGAGCAGCAGAATAAGGCAGCTGCATACATGAAACTTCTAGTTTTAACACTTTGCCAAATCGCCTCTGAGATTTAACCAAATATCCTCACCAGTATGTAGAATGACATACACCCTTGCTAAGAAAATGTCCATCGAGCCTCATTCTCTTTTAAACTTAAATACAAATCACATCTGGTTAATGGACATGGTGGTTTCCTGCAAGTGTCCAGGTTGCTGAGTTTCTGGTTGCTTCTTCGAAAGGCTTTGGTACACTGCATCCCAGGTAACTTCCCTGTGGAGGGTTACAAAAGCCTGGGTATCCGTGCCATGCCCCAATCCTGCATGTGAGCATCACATCTCCAGAACAGGTGCTAGAACAAAACACCGAGACCAGCTATAATTCTTGCAGCCTTTTCCCGGAGATAATAATAGGATATTAGGCAGTTTTGACAAAAATGTTGAGATTCACTGAATTGATAAGTGTCACATAAACAGGGAAAGTAACTGAGTGGTTATGAATTGACCTGTCATCAATAGAGCTGTAGATCAGATGGCAATGTGATCGTTTTTAGCGCAGTTCTTCCCATCCTCTGCTCAAATGCACCAAATGAAGCGCCCATTTGCTGACTGGAAATTCACAGTTGAGGTCGACTGGTGATGCAGTGCAAAGAGGCCTGTTCTATTCCTCTGCTCTAGAGTAAGCCATGCCAACCTTCACCTTTAAATAGCTACATACTGAATTATGCCATGTTTAGAAATAAAGCTCAGTCACAGATCACTAATAATATGCACCCACCTGGGGGGGGGGGAGAGAGAGAGAGAGAGAGAGATATTTAGGAATCAGCAACTTAAAACAAGAAAAAGAAAAACCAAAAGGCAGCTCAGTGCCACGTCATCATATAAAATAAAGCATTTACTTAAAGGCAAATGATAATAAATCAAGCAAGACTATAACAAAAATACTCTCCATTTTTTAAAGGGTGATATTATTTTCCTGTTTTCCCATAGAACTTGAGGACGTCATGGATTAACTTAAGCAAACAGAACAAAAACTGAGCCCAGGGAAGGTACAGTAGCTACTGTCTTGAAAGCAAAACAATCTTTTCATTTCTGCCATTTGTCGGAATTCTTCCTCCGGGCAAGCTGGACAGCTGCACTAGTAGGTTTTTTAGTCATGGGTTGTAAGCCCCACCTGGCTAGGTTTGTTTAGCAGACAGCTGGCAGAATTAAATAAAAAGAATGGGACACAAACTGCTTCCCCCCCAAAAAAAAAGCTGAGAGAATACTTTTTTTGGATGTTTTAGCCTTTTGGAGGTTTATGTTTTCTCCCTCCTTTTATCTTGCCTATATTCACATATGTGGATATATATCTCATGGATATTTTCTCTCAACTATAATGCCGTAGCTGAGGTAAAAATACGCATAAATGAAAACATCAAGTAAGCATGTCTTGAACGACTTTTTTTTTTAGTTAGAAACACCAATTTGCAGTTTATAAGTCCCAAGAATGACATCAGTTTTAAATTACCATTTTTTTTATTTCTGCATTTTCTTTGCTATTTTTTAAAGCCAATAAAATAGATTTTCTTCATCTGGAATGTTCTTTCTCACTTAAAGATAAGAAGGAGCCTAAATTGTGGGAATGGCATCCTTCTGCATCTGTTTCTCTCACAAACCTATCAAATATCTAATTTTTGGCATGACTGCTGGCTCCGACAGGGGGGTGACATAAACCAGCTTTGTGGTTACATGTTTCACTTTTAATCTCATGGAAATAAAAATCAGCACTGAAATGTCCCCTTACATGTGACAATAGGGGACTCTTTTCCAAAAGCCCGGGCAGAGGGACGTTAACCTGGTTAGGCTAACACACAGCATATGCAGAATTGTCCCATCTTTATGCTACAGATGAATGCAAGCCTGCCTTCCCAAGAGCTTTGTTCTCCTCTGAAGCAGGAGCTACGAACAATGGAAACTGGAAAAACAGTGGCAAGAAAATGCCAAATAATGGCCAGAAAAGCAGATAAGAATGAGAAGATGAAGTAGCTCAATTAATAACCACACAACTTCTGTGTATTTTCTTTCCATAAATGCACCAAGACTAGTGGAATATTTCAACCACCCTGGTGGGTTCACTACTTAGCACAAGGAGAATCCAGGCTTTTCACTAAACTCAGTAAATATAGTATGGAACGTTCAAAAAAACCCAAAATGGTTTGGATATGGTTCGTGATTGGAGAAAGTCCATGAAAATATGTTCCAACTGCTTATAAATGAGCAAGGGAGAGGGGCATGCTTATTTTAAAGACAGCTCAGCTCTGCAGCGAAGCATTGCTGCTGATAGGCCAGCCTGCACCTGAGATGAGGATGAATGGTCACTACAACGGTATGAGAAAAACTACGGAAAAGTTCAGATCTCTTTCCATAACCCATGGAAACACACTGAATATAACAGACCAGGCCAGGAAAACACTCTTTAATTCATTACCTGATACTTGCATTCCAGCGCAAAAGCTTGACTTGGCCCCTCTCCACCCAGCCTATACATCTCTCCGCGCAACATAGACTTTATGGAGCCAGGCATGATCTGTTCATTGCAGAGGCCCGATTCTCTCTAAGCACCGATATCAATATCATACATTTCAAATACAAGGGAGGCCTGGGCAGGCTTAATCCCCCGAGCCCAAGTAAGCCCTGCACCGTCTCTAGGGAGGCTATTGGCATGGAGCAAAAAGACAGTGTTACTGTATATGCCATCACGTGGTTGGCAGAATGGGTCCCCATCAAAGACTAGGAAAACAGGCATGGTGAGAAGGGAGGAGTGAGGTCACTCTAGGTTCCTGTCTGACCCTTAAAGACAATCCAATCTTGGCTGTCATCTGACAGTGTTGTATTTAGTTTGATAGATACAATTACATCTCTCTAGCCAGATAATTACAGCACTGTGCATCTTCCATGTATCGGTGGCTTAGCAGAATTAAAAGCTATCAAATCCTTTGTGTGCTACAGGGCTTTCCTTTTCTTCCCTAATACAGATTTCCTCTCCCCTCTCTCCTACCCAAGGAAAAGAATTCTCCATAAATTGCGCATTCTGATTCTGAATTATTTTGTAAATGTTTCCTAAGAATCCATCCAGTCTATCCTAGGTCAACTTGCATCTTAGCCAACTTCTTTACTAAAGAAAATTGATTCTTGTTTACTTCTTTCAGTGAGGAGAATCATGATGAATTTTAATAGGATAACCCCCTACTGTTAGAAAATCTCCCTGTGTTGGCTATGGGAGCTTTGAAATTCATAAATCGGGAGTAAGCCTGGATTTTTTTTTTAATTTTAGACAAAAAGGGAAGATTTCTACAAGTTTCAAGCTCAACCTTAACAATTACTCAACAACCATATTTTTTTGTTTGTTTGTTTTCATTACCCCCAATGAACAGGACATTATTCTGATACTTTGTGAAAAGACATTTTAATTACAAATTGACCTTTGATTTTTAACAGAATCACCCACCACCATGAAAATTAATATCATTCCTTTCTATTTTAGCATACATAAGCATTTAATTGGGGATGGTATAGACTACTTCACAAAGTTAATATTCCTGGGAGAGAAAAAGAGTAGTTCTCTAAACGCTAATTCTATTCATTGAAACCTATGAGAGAAAGAGTTTATTATTTTAGGTAAACGTATTGCCATGGGATTGCCGCAATATAGATCCCAAAGATATAGTTCAAGGTATCACTGTAATAGTTCATATAGTAATAGAAAATATGCTGTATTGTTCATTGGGCCAAAAGACAGTATTTATTCTTGGAACAATTCTTTGTTTTTCTCAATTTCTGGAGTTTAATTTATAGCATAACAGAAAGTTACTAAATTCTTCCACTATCCAGAGTTTCAAGTCACTAATTTCACTAATCCATTAAATATATGTTTTCTACGCTTAAAGAACCAAAGAAACCTGAAGACTCTATATATTTACCCAGGGATCACTTTCCTAGTGGTGAAATGTAACCAGCTCTTTTGTGGAATGGAGCAATCACTGGGTGCCAGTAACACTAGGCTACGATGTGTAAAGAGGGAAATGAAGGCTAGCTCATCCGAAAGAAACTACAGGGGAATTTTAGATCAGCAGAATGTAATTATCCAAGTTGGAATTGGTCCAGGACACCAAAGCGAACTCTAAAGGTGGGTAAATTAAATAGCATTTCTCCTCAATTGCAGGACAAGCAGGCCACATCTCTGTCAAGACTGGGGCTTGCTCTATTTATTTGTCTTAACTTTGTGACTACTACTGACAAAGTGCTGGCCGTTATCACAGCAAATGGAGGGTATGTGCCATCCGATCACAGCCGAGGACATCAGAACTATTAATAGGCACCCTATACTCTTCAGGTATCCAAAAAGTGAAAAAAAAAATATTTTCAGAGTCTGTTTCAAGATATAATGTATTCATCTACTGGTCCACGGGGAGACTATTTTCTAATCCCTTTTGCATCTGCATGTGACCACAGGACTAAGTTCTGAGCAATGGAACACAGTGGAAATACACATTGGAATTCTAGTGTGGCCATAGAAAACCCCACTTGATCTCTGATCTTTCTTTCTCTCTCTAAATCTCTGGTCTTTCTTTCTCTCTCTAATACATTTTAAACTTGTATTCATCTAGAAGTGAAGTTGTGGTAAATGGCAGATGAAAAGAGTTCAAATTCCCAAGTCCTATTTAGAAGATAGTTATTTGGAAGACTGGTTCCAAAGTACATCAGACCATTACATGACATTAAAAAGGAAAAAAAAAAATTTCTTTCTTTTTTCTTCTTTTTTTGGTGGTGGTGGTGGGGGGGGGGGTACTAGGGATTGAACTCAGGGACACTTGACCACTGAGCGACATCCTCAACTCTATGTTGCATTTTATTAGAGACAGGAACTTACTGAGTTGCTTAGTGCCTCACTTTTGCCAGCTTTGAATTTGCAATCCTCCTGCTTCAGCCTCCCAAGCTGCTGAAATTACAGGCATGTGCCACCAAGCCCCACGGAAAAAAACTTTTACTGTATTAAAATTTGGATTTTTTTTTTACAGCTACTAAAGGTAACTTCATTAATATTATGTCCATGATGGAAAAAGAATTCCTTTTAATTCCAAAATTGAGAAAGTTGAGAAGACATTCCATAAAGCAAGAATGTGATAAGACACACTTTCACTCATTGCTTATGGGAGTATAAAACTGTTACTATTGGTCTAGGATAAAAATAAGCAAAATATGTTAAGCTGTAAGAACTTCACTTAATTCTTCTGCTTCAATCTAGTGTAATATGTAACTGAAACTACCCCTGAGGAAAAATCAAAATAAGCGGCCAAGATTTTTTTTGGGGGGGAGGTTCCTTAAAACTTTGGTCACATAAATATCAACCACAGAGACATTGTTAACTGTTCTAGATCAACTTTATTAGGAAATACTATACAGTTATTAAATTTATGTATCCAGTGAATATTTTAGTAATTTACTATTCAATAAGGTAATATTCATTGAGCAGCTATTATGTGTCAGGACTTTCTCTAGATGCTCAGGATATAACAATGAACAACAAAAAATTCCTGCTGTTATGATGCATATATATTTTAGCAAGTGAGACAAATGATGTAGGGAAACAAATCAATGAATAAAACAATCGATAATGATAAAAAACAAATGCTATATTGAGAATTTTTAATTAAAAAATATAATATGCAGGAACTGTATATACATTACCCACATACATACTCATACAACACCCTAAATGCAGAGTTAGTAGGGGGAAAAGCTAGAAAAAAATAGCAAACTTCTTATGTATGAATATGCAATTTTTCTAATCATGAGCAACTCAAACTCCATGAAACATATAAATTAGTTGCATTTCTGATGTATGAATTTGAAATATTAAATGTACAGCACTGGTGTGGAGGGATCAATTTACATAGAGTACAAATGTAATTGGGCAGCCAACCAGCAGCTGCCTCTCAAAACGATTTTATTGTTCTGCAAAGTGATTTAAATTATTTAAAAGAAAACATTCTTTCTTTTTCAAAAATTCTTAAATAGAAAAAAAGTGATAGGTTTGGATAGAAACCAACTGCTAGGGTTGATACCAAAAGTGGCATGTAACAGGTGTGGAATAGTGCTAGAGAGATGGTTCCTGTGGAAATTGGGGACCTAAAGAATGGGTTCATCACTTCCTTAGCCAGAAATAAGAAGTCACTCATGAAATTTTCTTGGGCTATATTCCACAGAATACAACAAAATTACTCATCTAGTAAAAATTTAAGTATCCTGAAATGGACATTTAAATTTCCTATTATAATTTGCTACTTTTCAAGGAAAACTTAAATGCTGTAGTGGGATGAGTAGATATGTCAATTTTTCATGTGGTCAGTATGACCCCTAGCAAGTATCAAGTGTCTACGCATGCCACAGTATTAATAGTGATTGTTTCTGGGCTGGGAATTCAAAATTATTTTTTGTTTTGTCTTCATACTTTCTGCTTTCAAAAAAAAATTCTCAAGAGAGAATGGCTTGCTTTTAAAATTAAATAAATACAAAAATGCATCTATATGTTAAAACAAAAATATACCAGTGTCTCTTTGCTCAGTGTGATTATAAACGAGAATGTTTTAGCCATGACTGGGACACCCGCTTCCCTTATAAATTCTACAGTGCATCTGCACAGGTGGAAGTACCATCAACAGTGTCAAGTTGTTGGCCCAAGTCCACATTGATCCCACTAGGCCATCACCTGGCAGGCGAGCTTACGTAATGTCTTTGGGCTCTGTGCCATGCCCCTTGAAGACACACAAATCATGAAGATGCCTGGCCCCTGCTTGGAGGGTGACCACCTCCATGTGATCCATTCACATTCATTCATTCATCACTTTTGATCGGAGCCCCACACCTCAAGTAAAGTCTGCAGCTAGCATTTCAGAAGCAGCCAAATTGTACAGACATAGAAAAGTGAGTTTGTTCTCAACTAAACTCAAGGAAAAAAAAATCACTGGACATGATGCACACATGCAGAAAGGACTGCCACCCTAGATGTATCCTGTGAGAACTAACTCTATTAGTTGGCTCTAGCAGAGAACTCTGAATCAGAGGGTTGGAAGGAAACTAAGTAAGACATCTAGTCCATCCCCCTGCCTCCAGGCAATTTTCCAGGCAGATGGGTATTTATCCTGTTCTTAAAGCTCTCCACTGATCTGAGGAAAAAAGACATGGGTATTTATATCCATGATGTTTTCTAACCAAATGTGTAATATTTGCCACCTACACCATCTGCAGCAGTTCAAAATGTAGTAGGATTTAAAGTTAAACTCATTGATCTCAGGAAATATAATAAAAATATTTTGCATTATATACTACAATTTTCCTCAAAGTTTTTGATAAAGAATTCATAAAAATGGCATCCATAGTTTAGGGCAAAGAATAAAGCATTTGATTGGCAACTGGTAATCAGTGTAATTTCTAGAAACCAAATAGGAAAGACTCAGTTTTTAGTTGTTGCTCTTGGCATGATGCTATGCAGGTAAGACCAAGGTCTTCACGTACTCTCTGGGCAGATCATTTAACTGTGCTCAGTCCCGTGGCTTTTAACCATAGCTTAACTCTCTCTCAAATGTATGTCCTTGGTCACAAATAGTTAGAGAAAATATAGATAAATTATCAAAACATTATGATTTGGAGTGATGTGAAGGACCCATTCTTTGCCCCTTGGAAAAATAATGATTTTTGTTTTCTCCATAAAATAAACCCATTCCAGTGTTTGGTTCTTGAAGAGAGAAATAAAATCTGAAGATATTCTGGCCAGATTTAAGAAAGAATTTTCCCAACCCACCCCGTAATTCTTTTATTCACAGACCCTGTTTCTTCCGATTTTGAAACTTGAGCTGTTTAAGATTCAACAGGTTGCACATATTGACTGTGCTTAGCAACTTTATTGCTGCTTGGCCAACCCCAGGTTTGTTCCTGTCCTTGCTCTTGAATTGGCCGCATAACTGACCAATATTCAGGTATTTTTTTCTTGACATTTGCTGGTGGAGAATGACGTCATCACCACCTAGATAGGATTCAGAGCAACAAGTGACCATGGTTGGCACCAGTTTCTGAGCAGAAGCATGGTCAAGCGAATGAACGTGAGATAGATGAGGAAGAAACCCCACTATGTGGACAAGGCTTCAGGAAAACCAGAGGTAACCCTGCCTCCAGCATTCAGCCCTTAGTTACAGTTGTCATATAACCATCCCTATCCTTAAACTTTCTCTGAGTTCATTGCTATAGGCATTAGTGACAGTATGATCTCTTCCTCTAAGAAGCCTCTTCTCAGAAGCTATTTCCTATGGAGAGTGAGTCTGGCATTCAGAGCTTATCCAAGGATGACTTCAGTTCACATCTTAGTGAAGGAACCATGATTTCAGACATGAATGACTACAAAGATGTCGTTTTATAGGATTTATTAGTCTTAATACAGAAAGTTGAGGCATGGACAAACTTAGATATACACTGAGTATACATAAAATAACCCAAAAATGTTAATGGAAAAATTCTCTTCACATAGGTTATCTTGCTTTCCCAACTAAGCATAAAGGAAATTAAATAATCAACTACACTAAGGTAGTAAAAAAAAAGAATAGCACTGGTAGTGTAAACACCAAAGAGCTAGCCGTAGCTAGCTTGCCATTTGCCACTGATATAAAGTAGGCATACATTTAGTCACATATAATGTAAGACATTGTGCTAGAACGTTTGTAAAATAATCAATGTCCACAGAGACCTAGCCATGTAGCCAAGATGAAGTTTCCAATTGGGAGCATAAAATGAGCTACCACAGGCAAGGTAGGGGCTAGGGCATGTTGTATTCAGTCCCTGGAAGCAGTAAACCCAAGGCCAGACCAAGCTACCATGCTATCTAGAAGTTATTTCAAAGGATGGGACACAGAAGCATGTCATCTAGGGGAAAGTAGTTCTCAGCATCTAGTGCCTGAGTTGTTAGAGAAGTTGATGGACAAAGTAGCAGGACATCCTCCTTAGTCCTCTGGTTGGCAGGACCTAATAGGAAAAAGCATGATCCATTTGACAAGGGTGGTCAGCCAGCTGGCCTCTAGACCCACATTGCACTGGAGCCAGACTGAAAAGAAGTCACAGTTGGAGGACCATAGGAAGAGAGGCTGGGGCCTCCAGGTGTTAGAGATCACCATCTGCTGAATCCCTGCTGTGCCTGTATTCTGATAGGCATTATCACCTACATTCCTCACTCCTTGTTACAATAAGTCTCAGAGGCAGTCACTGGTACACATGTGGAGAGGGGGGGATAAGTCAGTGCCCCAAGCATTCCATGGACAAGCAACTCTACAGCTAACCCTATAGCTTGGGAAATGCTGCTTGCTATAAACACTATCCCTTCCTTTAATTACACTCCTAGAGAGTCACAATATACATTAAGTGTTCAGAGATGCCCTACACTAAAGAAACCATTTTCCTTTATTAACCCAGAATTTCCAATGAAATTACCTCCCTAACACCCCAACAGAAATGAATACACATACACAATGTATTATATATTTTTTTTCAGAAACATTTACATCTTTCTGATCTAGTGTCCTTGCAAATTTATGAGAAATGCATGTGCTTTATAATACAAAGCATTAAAAAAAACTGTAAAATACCGTTATTGTGGTCAATTTGTACTGGTGGAAATGAGTGAAGTGGTGGTATTAGAAGCCATTAATAAAATATTGGCTCTTGAGAGTTTGACTAGATACAGATCTACAAAGATGATCACCTTATGTGACTGAATTCCTAGCCTTATATAGACCACAGATGGGAGTATATTTTATAAATAATATATAAATGAATGAAAAAACAGAAATAAGTAGAAACAAAATCATATCAAATTTATTACTATAGGATAAATTTTCTTTGGGTCTTGGAGGAAGACAATAAGTTCCTTCTACACTATGGTCAAATTGTGGCACAGTCCTGCCAGAATGGGCCTGCCATCATAATTTTGTACCCATGGACACTTCACTAGTAAGCATCTTTCCCCCACACTCTCTTCCAACCTAATAATACTTCTTTACGGGGACTTGTGGATTTTCTGCTGTCTCAGAAATCTCTGCAGGAGCCATGGCATCTTTGTTCCCAGGGAGCTGGGTATGTATACATTTGTTAGGGTGAAGGTGCAAGGAAGGTGACCTTAGAGAATATTCTGGATTAAAAAATAAGGAAACAAATATAACATGTTTTTTTAATAAGAGCTCCCCAGAGCCTTTAATGTGCTAATGTGTGCTGAGTTCCCCTAAGAATGGGTAAAACCAACTGGACAGATATAGAGAATTTTTGAAGCTGTATTTTTTTTTTCTGCAAAACACTGTCCGTGGTATATCTGGAGGTGGGCAGATGCTGCACTGGCTTATTTTAGTTTCCTTTGTGTCCTCTAGGCCTAGCTACCTATAAGGGTGTTTGTGAGGAATGCAGGAGATAATGTAAGTTATGTTGTCTAGCACATTCATTTTCCACAAATATTTTAATAACCTACTAATATTGGGGAGGCATTTATTATTCCCATTTTATGAAAGGGGAAACTGAGCTGAGTGACATGTCTTCATTAGTCAAATAGCCAAGCCAATGCCTTCTGCCTCCAAATCTAAAATGCTTCTCTTGTGCCACTTGCTCTGGCCCCTGGGTGGCTTTTACCCAATAACTGCAGCATCACCTGTCATGATGTCACGTCCACCCAGAAATTGACTTTGCATGAAGCCCTCTGAGTAAACCCAGTGGGAGCCTCACATTTGTGAATTCAATTCTTTTGAGGGCTTGTGATCAGAAAACATGTGCTATCCAATTTTTCCCACACATGCCACTTCTTAGCTGGCCTATCACTGGGGGCCTGTGCAGTGTGGTCTGTTTGAGGCCAATAATCATATCACCATTGTAATGAGTGGCAAATCCTATGTAATTTACACATTAAAAGGAGGCTGAGATGCATGGAAAAACCCAGCCCCCATTTGTCTAATGAAATTAAAGCTCTTAGCCAAATACTGGTGCTGAAAAGAGATGTTTGGGAAGGGCTCTCCAGGGCTCTCCCGCCCCTGCCTCTGAAGAAGAGGGTGAGTGTTCTTTATTCATGATCCTGCCTCTACCTAAATCACTCCCACAATGGGACCTCTAAACCAAGGGGCCCTGTCTGGGAGCATGATTTACACATAGCGCAGGCCAGGCGGGGCTTACAAAGGCATTATGACTAGTTATTTTCAATGACAATTGGAGGAAAAAAATAAAGCAGCAAAGATGTTCTGTGGCTTGGCAGGCAAAGCACTAAAATGCCCCCCTGCCTTCTCCAACAAATGGTGTAAAAGAAGGTTCTGCACCATACCTGATAAAGCCATGAATTTAAGGTATTTTTCATATCCCATGGTAATTGAGTATTACCATGAAACAAGTGTGAATGACATAGCACTTGGAGCAACCACTATGAGTTTATGCTCTAGAATGACCCATTGGTCCCATGGTAAAGCAAGAAGAGGTGGCTGGTTCTTTCCTTCCATGGCTGTCCAAACTCTTGTGATTTCTCCTTGGCTTTGAGACTGTCTGACATCATGTTGAAATGAGATAAAACAAAACAAGCCAAATATAGTTGGATTTAAGTGTGCAAGTCAAGAATCTTCTACCAATATGTAGCAAATGACTACAGTAGAGGATGCTCTCCTCTACTCCTTGAGTGCTAAATACATGGACATGCTGCTGTGGAGTATTTGGGTCTGAGATTATGAGAAGCATCAAGGCAAGAATCTGTGCTGAGAAATAGCTCAAGTATGTAGAAAAATGACTAACAGCCTTTATCCTTTTTAAAAAACTACTCAAAGGCAAATTCATTTGAAAAAAGAGACTAAAATGTATACACACACACACACACACACACACACATTCACAAGCATGTACATTCCTGAACCAGAACAGGGCGTATGGTGAAGTCTCATCTCCATGTTCTTTACCCTGTATAAAGTTCCACATAAACCAGACTCCATCCAATTCCAACCTTGTTTCCTACAACTCTCCCTATCTCCCTGTCTGTTCTTTCTTTCTGTTCCTCAGTCATATCTAACTCTTCAGTTTCGAGGCATCCTCTGCCTGAAATGTCTTCCCAAAGATCATCATTCAGCTAGGTCTTGCTCATCCAAGAAGATCCTTGCAGGTTCTGAGCACAGATCAAACATTAAAATATACTCAAATGGCATTTTAAGTAGAATTTATACAAAATGATAATAGGGGTGTTGCAGTTGATTACTTACAACTGACATTTAAAATAAATATTAGTGATTTTGATTTTGCAGTATTCTTTCCATAAATTAATGCCAATAATATTTCTGAGGCCTAAAACACTTTCAAGGGCCCTTTAAAAACTAGCCACTGGCATCATGCCTACAATACCTAATAGATGAAATCGTCCTGCTCTCACCATTTCAGTTCAGAACAAATATCACCACTGGCATAGAAGAGGTGCTTTCTAATTACCCATTCCAAAATGACTACTCACTGCATGCTCGGTCCTTCTTTACCATTACTTTTTATACTTTTGATAATTGGAAGTCATCCTGTTGAATGTTTACCATCTGTTTCCTGCTGCTGGAATAAAAACATCCAGAGATCAGAGACAGAAATGACTCTTTTTCACCACTGCATCCCGGAGACCAAGAATAGCACCTTGGCATAGAGTAGGAATTCTACAGAGATTAGATGAAGGAATGGATGAGTATATGAAAGAATGAATTCATACATCTGAGTTGAACTCTATAGCAATGCTGACTTAATACAATCATATTCATATAATAATTCTGATTTACATGCATAGATGGCTCAAGTAACTCAAGAAGAACAACTCAAGTTATCAGTGTCAAAGATGGCTGGTGGTATAGCATAGGAGCTGGAGTAGTGGCTTAGTTTTAAATACAAAGATAAGAAACTCCTTCAACTGTTTTAAAGCATCCCCTTTGCTATCTTGTACCTAGAAGGAATTTTGGTTCTCATAAAGAAAAACCCAACAGAGTGAACAATACCCAGCTGTCAAGGTAGATGGGAAGAAAACCCAGCCAGAACCTATATTCACAGAGACTATGAGAAGCAAACCTTCTCATTAATAGAAAATACATAATATCTGTAGTTTAGTAAATACTAAAACATCCAAGCTTAAGAATAATAGCTTTTAACATATAAATTGGAAATTTTGGTGGAGACTGTGGGACAGAAAAAAATGTGTAGCTCCACAGGAAGCTCCAAAACAAAAAAGTGTGCGATGTTATCACAACTGCCTGGGAGGAGAAACAGGGGCCCTGCAGAGCCCACCATGAAGGAAATTCACATACAACTCTCACTACAAATGTGAGCTTTAATCATCCTCAACAAATCATTTGCATTTATAAAATCTTTAGCTAAATATCAACTTCTAATATCATAATAAAGATAACTAAACCAAATGAATTTTTTTAAAGTGTGAATTATAATTCTAGGATGTGAATAGTTAAACTCAATCATAGCATAATTCTGTCTTAATTCAATCATAGCATAGTTCCTAATTGATGTTAACTATCAGTAACTTCCTTATATAGGTAAAAAATATGTCTGTTTTATAATGAATAAACATATTCAGAGAGTTGATATGCCCATTTACTTAGGGTAGGTTAAACTCTTGCTATAGTAACAAGAATTCCTAAAGAAATAAACAGGGTGTTTGTTTCTCCATCCCACAAAACACCCCACAGGTTGGGCACCCTTCTATGGCTACTGTTTTCCTGGAGGTATGTGATGGCTAATTGTATGTGTTAACTTGACTGAGTTCGGGGATACTTACATAACTGGTAAAACATTATTTCTGGTGTGTTAGCAAGGTTGTTTTTGTAAGAGATGGGTATTTGAATCAGTAGGATAAAAATAGAAAATTTTCCCTCTGCAATGTGGGCAGGCATAACTCAAATCCATTATGGGGCCCACCCATGTGAAACACAAAGGTAGCGGAGGAGCAAGCTTTCTTTCTCTCTTTCTTAAGATGGAGCATCATCTTCTCCTGTCCTTAGATGTAAGAGCTCCTTGTTCTATGGCCTTCAGACTCCAGGACTTACCCCAGCAGCTCCAAGTAGTCTCACAGGCCTTTGGACTTAGACCGAATACCCCATAGGCATTCCAGGTTCTCTGGCTTGACATATATGTATGTATGTGTGTGTGTGTGTGTGTGTACATCTATCTATATGTATATATATTTGGCATATATATTTATATATAAATTTGGCATCTATATGCATATGAATAGAATATACATGTATGTGCACATATGTGTATCCTATTCTTTCTATTCTTTCTGGAGAATCCTAATACATAGTGGCTTAGCAATTTAAGTTGTTTCTTTCTGTGGCTCCAACATCCTTCAACATGAGGCCTTCTTAAGGTTTAGAAAAGAGAAGACTAAAGAATTACATAGGAGTGTTTCATGGATTTGGCCGAAAAGTGACACACATTATTTCTACACGTATAATTTATAAACCAAAACTAGTCACACAATCCAATTTAAATGCAAGAGGTCTGGGAAGTATAGCTTTCCATGTTCCCAAGAAAGACAAGTTTGAAGTTATCTTTGTCTCTGCCACCATGCCCAAAATCAAATATTAAGCAAAACGAAAGAGCCAAGATGTGACCCACATCGGATACAAAGCCCAGTACTCTTTCCTTGTTTGTGTTCCCAGGGCTCAGAACATTCTTAATGTGTGGGAGATGTTCAAACAGTTCTTAGGATAGAAGAGACAAAGAAAGAAGAAAGGGAAGAACGGAAAGAAAAAGAAATGGAAGTAAAGGATAAAGAAAGGGATATATAGAGAGAGGCAGAAAGGGAGGAAGGGCAAAAGTACACAAATCTTTACAGCTTCTTGACTTCATGATGGATTGATTCTTTGATATACTGTAAAGAACGGACATGATGCAGTCAATTTCCATCCTGATAGTGTCTTTGGCAGCATTAAAATGAAAAGGCAAACGTGAGAGACTAGTGTAGCCATCTCCTTGATTTTTGCCCCCCACACACTGCATGTATCTTTATCTATAAAGAAGAGAGAGAATATTTTGATCACATGGTTCTCATGAAAAAGAAATAGAGGCAAAAAGGAATCCACTTGGAAAGTAAATTGTGTATAATTTGCCGTGAGTTCTTTGGCAGAGGGGTGATATAGAAAGTAGATGCTACAGAAATTTTCTTTTTTTTTTTATTGGTCAGAAATTTTCTTTCATAATAAGTGTACTGTATTTCTTCCCTTCCACACAATTTACAGTAGACTCAAAGGACTATGTTTCTATATAGCCCTTACAGGAAAATCAAGATGTGGGCAAGTAGAAATAAATTAAGTATCTGCCATTGATTGTCATGGATAGCACCAGCATATTGAGCTAATACTTTATTAGTGTGCTACAGCTTGGATTATGATGGTCTTTTTATTGTTTTTGTGGTAACTCTTTATTTTAAGTATCTTATCATTATGAATTCATTTAGTATTGATTACAATAGCACTGATCATAAAGAATTAATTTGGCATTACCAGGGATGTCATATGCACTTATATAAGAGTTCGACTGACTATAATTCAAAATTAATTAATATGGTCAAGTGTTATTGCTTTTGCAGTTTTGCATTTTTGATGTATTTAAGGTATTCTTTACAGCCAATGGATCCAAACAGAAAATGTATCTGTAGCATTCCTTGTTGAAGGGCAATTTCATTTAGTGATAAATGGGAAATTTGTCACTAAATTTTAATTCATACCTTAAAATATTTGGGATTCCATTTCCAAAATTAAGGATTATAGGAAAAACAAAGTTCCTGAGTCTTGGAAAAGTGGTCATGTGTGCTGGTGTTGCTACTGGTTTGTCATGACAGGCCTGAGCAACATGAGAGTTTACCTCTCAATAGTATGAACTGATTAGATTATAGCTCTCACATTCTAATCCCTTTAACTCTGAATATTCCTAAATTAACACTGGAGCTTTTAGGGGGACACCTCACATCCAAACCATAATAGTAGACATGTGGGAATCCAGCAAAGTTCAGGTTCCAAATCAAGTGGCATATGATTGGAACGTCCATCTATACCTTCAGTTAAAATCCACTTTGCCACTTTCTGTTGCTGCTGCTTTTCTGCCCCACATGGAGGCACATATAGACTTTCTGGGATATCTTGATGTAGATAACTGACCTTTTACATATCTGGATTATGCTATTATCCAATAGCTACAAGGAAAAACTCTAATGTTGAAATATAATCTCTGTCCCTTCTTTGAGATTTCTCAACTACAATGCACCTAGGTCCAGCATAATAATTCATTCATCCACAAGGAATTCATCATTAGGCAATCCAACATATGAAATCACTCCAACTGAATAAAACACTAGAGTGTTAGTATGGAGGTATGTTTGGAGGGACAATCAGGATTATGGGATTACTCAAGAAGCAGACCACATAAAATGCCAGTATGATAGGTCCTAGAATCCCAGGAATCATAATAGTTGCTGATAATAGGCGAGAGTGTGCACATAATTGATATGAAATCACAAAGAAAAATTTTGATCAAGGACAGTGCAAAATCAGCCAATAAAACATGCCAGGGACCAGCCAGGTAGGTTAGCCCACAGGGAGTCAGTGATGAGTAGCTTGAGTGCTAGGAGGCACAGGACCCTGGCAGTAGATGACAGCCCCCTGTTCTCAGGTAGTGATTCTTACTAAATATGAAATCAGAATGCAAAGTAAAAGGCTGGTAGCAAAAATTGAAAGGCCTTCACCTTGCAATGTCTTAGCTCATATCTCAACAGTTAGGAAGGTCCTTGACCAGATCCCAGGGCAGCATATATGGACAAAAGAAGATGATCAGAAACTCAGAGTCAAGCAGTTTGTACCATCCCCAAAAGAAGTGACTCTGCTTTGAAATGAGCTGAGGATGGCAGACCTAAAGAAAACAAAGTGGTCAAGAACTTCTGGACCATTAAGATAGAATTTTTCTTAGGATTCTAAACTGCTTTACCCAAGCACCTTTGAAATATTAAAAATTGATTTCCTCTTGCCAGATATATACCACTTGTAGCTTTTGAAGAACCTCTCAAGAAAGCACAGACTGAGACTTAAAGCCAGTTTTAAACATCTTCCTCCAGCTAACATTCATCACTGTACAACTCCCCTCTTCTCCTAACTTCCACTGTGTCTCCCCTGGGGAAGTCATAAAAATAGAAAGAAACCACACCTCCCAAGTCCATTTTTACAATTGTCTAGGAGTGCCATTATCACTCTTCTCTTATTTAGTAAATACCAGAAGTATTTTAGTTGGTACAAACAAAAAAGATTGTCCCATTCTTTCTGTCTGGTATCAAAAAGGTATATAAAAATCTCTTCTTATCTTTCTAATTACTGATATTTCCTTCGTGACAGTTAATAACACACTGAAAATCAGAGGAACACAGCTGCAGAACAGAAAAATCTCAAGTCCAGAATCCTCCTGTCCCACCAGATTGGTTAAAGTTTTCAGGAACAGAGAAGACTGGAGTGAACTGAAACTAATTTGATTCTTAATAGCTTAAATTAGCATGTCTTTGATTATAGGTGTTTCAGGGTGTCTTCATTGGCAGCGATGATGCTCCGACTCACTGATAAACACAAGTTCAGCACCTCACAGTGCCTATGCCAGAATGTGCATCCACCCTTAAAAATAAGCAGAGGATGTCACGGAGGCAAGAGGGTTTTCTTTATTTGTGCTATGGGAAGCAATAATGGAGATTTACAGTTCTCCAATATAGCACAGGGTTTCCCAGAATGCTGACTAACGGAACCACTTGGAGGTTTATTGATGTAGTACGGTATTGAAAACACAGGTTTATTAATAAATAGCTTCATGAGAGTGAAGCAAAAGGAGGTAGCAAATGCCATGAGGGCAAGCCAAACAGGAAGACCCTGTGAGAAAGCATGTGGCCCCCCAAGAAATGTGACCAGGAGATTAACCATAGGATCAACTGAGAAACTGAAGCATTCAGGAAAAACATTCATGTAGAATCTATGCTAACAGAGCCTTTCCCTTCTGTTTGCAGGTTTTAATAGCCACAAATGTCTCTCAGCATTTCCCTCCCTTAGGAAGACAATATCTGAGTGCTGGCACTGATTTCTTAAAATTATACTGGCAAAAGATAAACAAAGCTCAAGATATAGAAATATATTTTACACTGAAAAAAAGAAAAAAGAAAAACACACTGAAACCAAATCCTCCTATTTCTTGGCTCAGAGTAGCAAGCTGACTAGTTACCCAAAATGAGCTTACTGCAAAATCACTCTATTCTCACCACAGGCACCATTTACCAACTGGGTGCAGCAGACACCGGGCTGGCTCCTGAACTTCCAGCCTCCAATTAAGCTGCACAACCTGTTACCATTTTGCCAATGGACTCTATTTACTTAGGTTCTGCATAACTTGCCAAGTGCTCACTCTGTGGAATTCCCAGCAAAGAGAAAGGAACAATTGGGGGAAATTTTTGCTAACATCCTTTTTTTTAACTTTCCATGGCAGAGGGGACGCATCGACCTGGAGCAGATGTGCTGAGACTAACTGCTCTCTTCTTCATGATTACAGTTGGTTATACCTGTGGATAGGCAAGCTAATTCTACTGCAAATGTGCAAGAGAGGGTAGTACTGACGTACAATGTGTGGTCCTAGAGGCTTTGTTCCTACATAATAGGGTGCTTCGTTTCACAAGACCTGGCACATGGAGAACACTGAAGCAAATGGCCCCATGCAGTTGGAATCACGCTCTCTCCCTGTACTGCTCATAGAATGCCCTGGTTCTCAGCAATGTTGACATAAATATTGTGGAATTTCTTATTTGGAGTTGGAAAAATAATGATTCCTTCTACTTAATGTGCTCAGTGACTCTGCACCCTATTGTTTTCTGCCATTTGAAAATGCCCGAGGATGTCATTATAACTACATGTATCAATATTAAACCTTTACAAACAGTTGACTAAATGAGCTGTTATTATCTTTGTTTCTGAAAATAGTGTACCTTTTTACTTCATTTATCAGTAACTAGGTGTAGTCGATTGCACTCTGGTATTGATCCCAATATCTATAACCGTCACAGACTACCTTTCCTCAAGGTCATTGTGAGGTCGGGTTATGATCAATATGAATTGACTGTCTGCAAATAAATTTATGTAGCTGACATAATTGCAAGTAATACCTTTTTCAAATTAAGGTGGACCATTTTATGAAGCATATGTGTTTGAAACATTAACAGTAACATCATCCAACTCTGCATAATGAACCAATCTCGCTAGAATTTACAAGTCCTCTTTGTATAACTGAAAGCTGTGTAAGCTCCCTGATAACCATTTCTAAATAACACCTGCAGAGTTTCAAGCTTCGGGTTTAGTGTAGATGCTAATTATGTTTTCCAAGCAATGGTATTTTCCTATGTAGTCTCTACGAGCATTTTTATTTCCAATTTTCAAGTCTCATCTCTATCAATGCTATTTCAAAGTTCAGAGTGGGATGTTCAGTCTTAAACAGAGGACCACATTTGGTAAAACCAACTTTCTTGAGAAGAAACAGCATTGTCAAATGCAGGACAGATTCTAGTGCCATTTCTGTACCATGGGCCCCTCGCACTGGGGGAGATGCACTTGTGATCAGCCTGTTAGCCACTGGATGTCACTGACGCTTACATAAATGGAGCTTAAGGGGCATTTATCTGACTGTAAAAATCATGACTTCAGTAGAAAGCAGTTTAGCTAAAACATTTCACTCAGGCAATTTCTAATTTCAGAAAAATAGGCTCATAAAGCTCACAAAGGCGATACCCAACTTCAAGCGTGATTAGTTTCAGTTGTTTGTTTCAGCTTTAACTGGGATATGAATAAACAGCAAGTTTTGGGGGTGCATTCCATTTTGACAGCAGCTGACATTCTGCTTTTAAAGGGACACTACCCAATCAGATTTGTGACATTCTAAAATGCTTTTTAGCAAGTCAAATCACAAAACTTAGCTTAGGATACCCTTTTAATTCTAA
>NW_026693934.1:0-20000 GCF_021218885.2 Marmota monax | reverse complement strand
AGAGCCATAAACTCATATGGAATGTCATTGTCACGGACGAATTCAGATATTATTTCAATAAAATCCTTTGAGCAACATAATCTATGAGTTTATTAAAAGACCCTCAGGTTTATTTGATTGACTATAAATAATCTATATGCTCTTTCAAACAAAAAAATTCAAATGGCAGTGCAAAGGCATTAAGTTTTCCCCTCAAGTTACATTAGGAGTGGATCTGTTTGCTGCCAATGCGGCCTCCTGATACTTTTGCAGGGGCTGGATGAGTTCCTAATGTAGCTCTATGAGAACAACTGCATCTGGAGTTCCCACAGCCTCTGAGTGGTGGGTGAACAGAGGTTCAGAAACACACACATAAGTTGAAATCATTCATTTCCACCTTGTCAGAGGGAGCTAAACGATTTCAATTGTCCTCCGTGTTCATTCACAGAACCCTCCTCACCTTCCACAACTCCCTTTGCTGTGGACAACTGGGGTTTTCTTTCAGCCAGTGTTACAACTGCACACACACCTCCGCCCTCTTCCTTGCTACCTCATTTTTTTCTCTCAGTATCCATCTGCCCTCTCTCACTTCCTCACTCACAAATCCTTTAAATTCTAGAAAATCCAACAGTGATTACTCAAGCCTACTAATTTCTTCTCCCAAGAAAACAAGACAATTTCTTTTACCCTGTTTGGGCATATTTTATGCATTCTAAAACCTACTACAGGACCACCAAATAAGATTTTATTCAAAAGCCTGTTTACATTCTGATAAGATGGTCTCTCAAAATTGTCCTGTGATGGAACAGGTGTTCTGATAGCAGGAACCTGAGTTCTTTACCTTGCCTATGTTTTACACAAGCACAGATTGAAGCAAGTGGAGAGATAAAATGAATAGGTGCCTCTAGGGGTAATTTGAATGCAATTACAGTATATAAATACTAAATAATGTTACATAAATATATAAATAAATTAGGTCCTGGTGTAGTTCAGTGGTGGAGTGCTTGCCTATCACATGTGAGGCCCTGGGCTCAATTCCTAGCCTCCTCCCCTGAAAAAAATATATAAGTAAATAAAAACTATATAACACATCAAAAATCATTGAGTTCAAGCAATAAAGACAATATTTGTGACCAAAATGCTGCAAATCTTTAGGGGAGAGGAGTGATGTATTGAAAAACATAACCCTAGTCAGTTCTACTGGAAAATACAAAGAGGTAGCAGATATCCAGAGTATTAAATAAAATGATAGGGAGAATTCAAATAGAGGACTATTATAAAAATATTAGCTTTGAAAACAACATGATTGCCTAATAAAAGAAAGCCTTAGATCTACTTTTTTCCCAAGCCTTTTGTCCTTTTCTAACTACGATCTAATGCTGTTATTGCTAATGCATCCTAATTCATTAGAGGTAAATGGGCCTGCCTTTAACTCTTCCCAGTAGCATTAAAATTGAATTCTTGAGGCAGAATAGGCCAGCCTAATGAATAAAATTGATGAAAAAGCCACACTTCTGAAAATTAAAGAGTTAAATGTTGTTGAATATGAATTCACAAGGAGATATATATATATATATATATATATATATATATATATATATATATATATACACACACATACACATCTATACATGTTAGGCACAGGGCCACAATGACAGAATGACTCTGCTAAGTAGTTAACATTAAGAGAAGGTAAATAAGAGGAGTGGACTCTTTGATTTGTGCAACTTTTCTGTAGTCCTAAAATTATTCTGAAATAAAATGTTTTACGAGTAGAAAGCCTAATTCAAGTAATCTTGTACATTTTTTTTTAAGTACAGATTGTTAAGGCACACAAAGAATGGTGCATATAAACAACAACTTAAAAATCTGTTGAATTTGTTATTACTTATCCCAAGTATAATGTATGGAAGTTCTTTTATTTTTTTCCTTAACATTTGATTTAATTAAAGAGCACGACCTATCTTCCATCAACATATTTTAGAAGACTGCTAAACAGCAACTAAACCAGTACCTGCTAGAGAAAATCTCAAATATCAGTCTGTTTTAAAGGAATTGCTTAACTATGGAACTGATTTTTAGATAATATTGATGTGGAACCTTCAAGTGATTAAAAAAAGGTGGACACTCAACAAAATAATGAAAACAAGACATTTGCATTGCCTCAAAGTATTAGTGATGACAATAGGAAAAATAGTTAAGTTTGCAGTGAAAGATTCAGAAAAATACTAGTTTAACCAAAGATCAAAGTTAACATCACCAGTAATGACTCATATCATCAAGTTCTCCCAATAGGATGAGCAGAGGATGTAACTTGTGTGGTATTCTTACAAAAATGCATAACTTCAACCCCATCACTGCAAAATGTCATTCAAATCCAAATGGAGAGGCATTCTACAAAATATCTACTTATTTCAAAATTCTATTAAAAATGTCAATGTCATAGAACAAACAGAAAGACAGGAGCTCCCCAGATTGAGAAAAAAAAACAAGACATACATTATGTACAATGTAGAATCTGGATTGAATCATGAAACAGAAAAAGAACATTAGTATAAAAACTGGTCATACTCAAATATGAGCTAAAGTTTAGAAAACAGTGTTTATTTCCTGGTTTTGATCAATGTACCTTGATTATATTGTTAACATTAGGAGAAGGTAAATAAAAAGTGAACTTGACCTTCTATTTTTACTATTTTTCTGTAATTATAAAATTATTTCAAAATAAAATGTTTTAAAAGAGTACAAACTATAATGCACATAATCATGAACAAAATTTTTAAAAGCACTGATCTACAAGACATACAAAAATAGTGCACATGAGCAGGAATTTTTAAAAACTAAATATTATCTAAATACAGGGCCTCACACATGGTAATCAGATACCCCTCCACTGAACTACATTCTCCTCTAGTCTTTTGTTTATTATTATTTAGTTTTAGGTTATAGAATTATCTTAATACACATTATTTGTCAACCTCCATTTCTACTGGAAAAAAATATATTTTTTTTCTCTATAAATAGGGTTTTTGTTTGGTTCTGCAGTGCTAGGGATTGAGCCCAGGTCTTCTCACTTGAGCACATGAGCACTAAGCCACACCCCAGCCCTGGAAGTGGGTTTTAAATGAAGAGAGTAATAATGGAGACACGGATAGGATTCAGAAGGAAGTTGTCAGATTCCCTTCTTTACCAAGCTTATTAATGAAGGGCTCCCTCCTTGCAGGGTTGTTGAGAAACTAAATTTTCTGCCACATGTGTAGATTTGTATCCCCTGTGCTCAGAATAATGCCTGTCAAATAGTGGGTGTTCTGTGGATATGTACTGAGGAAAGAAAGGAATGAATTCTGAATTTTTTGTCTTCCATACCTGTGAATTAACGGGGACACACACACATACACAATCTTCAACATTCACTAGCCATAAATAAATAATATTTCCTTCATTAATTATAGGTTATGAACTCTTCCCCATAAACCAATGTGACAGAAATCTGGAAGTGTTTTCAGTAATATTAAAAATTATCCTCAGGACACCAAGGAGGGAAGATGGCGGCGAGGGGAGTGCATTACCCCCGTGTGCTGCTTCACTGTGTGGGAGTATGACAAGTCAGGACGGCTAAAGGATATCTTGTTAGGAATTTCCAGCAATAGTGGGGTGCGCCGGAACCTGGAGGAAGGATTTCCATCGCATGAGGATCGGCTACGGGGACTCAAACGCGAGAGGTTTGTCGCACGGAGGGTAACACTGCTTATTCAGCAAATCGCCCCGCGGCTAGAGTCTGCAAGGCGCGCTGGGATAGAGACGCAGGGTTACAGCGCTGCAGTTTCTGCCAGACGCGCAAGCACCGCACTCAGGGCTGAATTCGGGGTTCGAGACGGGGAAGGAAGCGGTCCATCTCGGTTCTCCACACCGGTCAGACCACAGAGGAGGCCAGCAGCCACCATGTTGGTAAACTGACGTCACCACACCTGTTTTTGACTGACCGCAGCTCATTCAGCCATAGAACAGGTAATTTCAGGCTGCAATTCGCCTGCGGCTTGCAGACAGATTGCTAGGGTTCAGCGCCTGGGGGCTTCTTAAAATCTGATCTTATCGGAGTGAACACGGAGCGCGGGGCGGCCAAGTCCCGGCTCCCGGAACCGTCCCAGAACCGCCCTGGCTCCGGGCTGCGGAGCCTGCGGAGGCTGCTTCTTGGACCCTGCTAATATCAGAGCAAACACGAAACACCAAGAAGCCGAATTCCAGCTCCCGGAACTGAGCCCGCGGGGACTGCTTCTTGGAGCTTACACTTATAGGAGCTTACACCGAGCACAGAGCGGCCGAGTTCCGGCTCCCGGAACCGTCCCGGAACCGCCCTGGCTCAGGGCTGCGGAGCCCGCGGAGGCTGCTTCTTGGACCCTGCTACTATCAGAGCATACACCAAACACTAAGCGGCCGAATTCCGGCTCCCGGAACTGAGCCCGCGGGGGCTGCTTCTTGGAGCCTACACTTATAGGAGCTTACACCGAGCACGGAGCGGCCGAGTTCCGGCTCCCGGAACTTCCCTGGACCGGGGCTAGGAGCCCGCGGAAACTGTGTCTCGGTCTGGGTCCTGCTGAGGGCAGGTCAGGACTCACCCATTGCTTGGGTTGCCTGGCAAGGGGAACGAAATGCTGCCATTCGCATAGGATACCAACATGGCAGAGATCTGATGTCAGCAGAAAGCGGTGGAGGAGAGATCTTCATCAATACCAGCGGTGACATAAGCAGTTGGTCTCCTGGTAAGGGGGGTGAGGCTCAGTCACCCGAGTCTCCTCAATTTGTCCTCGAGCCGGAGGGAAGGAGCCGGGCCGCCGCCAGCCCCCGGAGCAGGCCCAGCGGCTCGCCAGCGTGGTGACCGCGTGACCCCAATTGGAGAGGGGGCGGAGCGGAGCCGCCACCCACACCCGCCAGGTGGGCAGACCCACGACCCAGTAGTACATGGGCGTGGTAGGAGGGGCAGGGCAGAGCCGCCCTTCGCGCTTGCAAGGTAAACAGACCTGTGACAGCCTGGCGGGTCAGGCCCAGTGGCCTGCCAGTGTGGTACACACGTCACCCCAACTCGAGTAGGGGCAGAGCAGATCCTTATCCCACGCCCGGATCAGGCCCTGCCGGTGTGGTGGTCGCGTGACCCCAATTGGAGTGGGGGTGGAGCGGAACCGCCACCCGTGCCCGCAGGGTGAGCAGACCAGTGATCAACCTGCAGATCAGGCCCAGGGGTCCGCAGGCGTGGTAGGAGGGGCAGGGCAGATCCGCCGCCCGCGCCTTCAAGGTAGGCAGACCTACAACAGACCGGCGGATCAGGCCCAGGAGCCTGCCGGCGGGGTACAAACACCACCCTAATTGGAGTAGTGACAGAGCAGAGTCGCCTCCCTTGCCAGGAACAGACCCAGCATCCTGCAGGCGGGGTAGTCACGACACCCCAATTGGAGTAGGGGCAAAGCAGAGCCTCCACTCGTGCCCGAAAGGTGGGCAGATCTGCGACCGACCAGCAGGACAGGCCCAGTGGCCTGCTGGTACGACAGACACGTCACCCCAATTGGAGTAGGGGCAGAACAGAGCCGCCACCAGCTCCCAGAACAGGCCCAGTGACCTGCCGGCGTGGTAGCCACGACACCCCAATTGGAATAAGGAGAGAGCAGAGCCGCCGCCCGCACCTGCAGGAAAGATACGCAAGCAGTATGAAAAGACAAGGAAAGAAAGGACCACAAGCAATGCAGGTCAACGCAACTTTAGAAGAGGTAACAGCTGCAGCAGATGGAATGTCAGATAAAGAATTCAGGATATACATGCTTCAGATGATCTGGAGTATCAAGGAAGACATTAAACAGCAAAATCAGACAATGAAAGATCACTTCGACAACGAATTACGCAAACAAATCCAGGAAGCAAAGGATCAACTATACAGGGAGATAGAGGTTATAAAAAACAAGCAATCAGAAATCCTAGAAATGCAGGAAGCAATAAACCAACTTAAAAACTCAATGGAGAATACTACCAACAGAGTAGAACACTTAGAAGATAGAACATCAGACAATGAAGACAAAGTATTTCAACTGGAAAAGAACATAGACAGCTCAGCAAGACTGTTAAGAAACCATGAGCAGAACATCCAAGAAATATGGGATAACATTAAGAGACCAAACTTAAGAGTCATTGGGATACAGGAAGGTACAGAGCTCCAAACCAAAGGAATGAGCAGTCTATTCCATGAAATAATACAAGAAAACTTCCCAGACTTGAAGAATGAGACAGAATCCCAAATCCTAGAAGCCTACAGGACGCCGAATGTGCAAAATCATAAGAGATCCACACCTAGACACATTATAATGAAGATGCCCAACATACAGAATAAGGAGAGAATTTTAAAAGCTACAAGAGAAAGGAAGCAGATTACATTTAGGGGCAAGCCAATCAGGATAACAGCTGATCTTTCAACACAGACTCTGAAAGCTAGAAGATCCTGGAATAACATATTTCAAACACTGAAAGATAATGGGTTCCAACCAAGAATGGTGTATCCAGCGAAATTAAGCTTCAGGATGGAGAATGAAATTAAAACCTTCCACGATAAACAAAAGTTTAAAGAATTCGCAGCTAGAAAACCATCTCTTCAAAACATCCTAGCCAAAGTATTACAGGAAGAGGAAATGGAAAATAACAATGAAAACCAACAGTGGGAGGTAGGACAGTAAAGGGGGGGGGGAAACAATCAAAGAGGAAAACAAACAATGTTTAGTAACAGAAATAAACAAATATGGCTGGAAGAACAACCCATATCTCAATAATAACCCTAAATGTTAATGGCTTAAACTCACCAATTAAGAGACACAGGCTAGTAGAATGGATCACAAAACAAGACCCAACAATATGCTGCCTACAGGAGACGCATTTGATAGGAAAAGACATACATAGGCTGAAGGTGAAAGGTTGGGAAAAATCATATCACTCATATGGACTTCGGAAACAAGCAGGCGTGTCCATACTCATATCAAATAAAATAGATTTCAAGCCAAAGTTAATCAAAAGAGATAAAGAGGGACACTACATACTGCTTAAGGGAACCATACACCAACAAGACATAACAATCATAAATATTTATGCCCCAAACAATGGTGCAGCTATGTTCGTCAAACAAACTCTTCTCAAGTTCAAGAGTCTAATAGACCACCACACCATAATCATGGGAGACTTCAACACACCTCTCTCGCCACTGGACAGATCTTCCAAACAAAAGTTGAATAAGGAAACTATAGAACTCAATAACACTATTAATAACCTAGACCTAATTGACATATATAGAGTATACCACCCAACATCAAGCAGTTACACTTTTTTCTCAGCAGCACATGGATCCTTCTCAAAAATAGATCATATATTATGTCACAGGGCAACTCTTAGACAATATAAAGGAGTAGAGATATTACCATGCATCTTATCTGATCATAATGGAATGAAACTGAAAATCAACCATAAAAGAAGGAAGGAAAAAGCATACATCAATTGGAGAATGAACAATAGGTTACTGAATGATCAATGGGTTATAGAAGACATCAAGGAGGAAATTAAAAAATTCTTAGAGATAAATGAAAACACAGACACAACATATCGGAATCTATGGGACACATTGAAAGCAGTTCTAAGAGGAAAATTCATTGCTTGGAGTTCATTCCTTAAAAAAAGAAAAAACCAACAAATAAATGATCTCATACTTCATCTCAAAATCCTTGAAAAAGAAGAGCAAAACAACAGCAAAAGAAGTAGAAGGCAAGAAATAATTAAAATCAGAGCTGAAATTAATGAAATCGAAACAAAAGAAACAATTGAAAAAATTGACAAAACTAAAAGTTGGTTCTTTGAAAAAATAAACAAAATCGACAGACCCTTAGCGATGCTAGTGAAGAGAAGAAGAGAGAGAACTCAAATTACTAGCATACGGGATGAAAAAGGCAATATCACAACAGACACTTCAGAAATACAGAAGATAATCAAAAACTATTTTGAATCCTTATACTCCAATAAATTAGAAGATAGTGAAGGCATAGATAAATTTCTTAAGTCATATGATCTGCCCAGATTGAGTCAGGAGGATATAGACAACCTAAACAGACCAATATCAATTGAGGAGATAGAAGAAACCATAAAAAGACTACCAACTAAGAAAAGCCCAGGTCCCGATGGGTATACAGCAGAATTTTACAAAACCTTTAAAGAAGAACTAATACCAATACTTTTCAAGCTACTTCAGGAAATAGAAAAGGAGGGAGAACTTCCAAATTCATTCTATGAGGCCAACATCACCCTGATACCTAAACCAGACAAAGACACTTCAAAGAAAGAAAACTACAGACCAATATCTCTAATGAACCTAGATGCAAAAATCCTCAATAAAATTCTGGCGAATCGGATACAAAAACATATAAAAAAAATTGTACACCATGATCAAGTAGGATTCATCCCTGGGATGCAAGGCTGGTTCAATATACGGAAATCAATAAATGTTATTCACCACATCAATAGACTTAAAAATAAGAACCATATGATCATCTCGATAGATGCGGAAAAAGCATTTGACAAAGTACAGCATCCCTTTATGTTCAAAACTCTAGAAAAACTAGGGATAACAGGAACATACCTCAATATTGTAAAAGCAATCTATGCTAAGCCTCAGGCTAGCATTATTCTGAATGGAGAAAAACTGAAGGCATTCCCTCTAAAATCTGGAACAAGACAGGGATGCCCTCTCTCTCCACTTCTCTTCAACATAGTTCTCGAAACACTGGCCAGAGCAATTAGACAGACGAAAGAAATTAAAGGCATAAAAATAGGAAAAGAAGAAATTAAATTATCACTATTTGCAGATGATATGATTCTATATCTAGCAGACCCAAAAGGCTCTACAAAGAAACTATTAGAGCTAATAAATGAATTCAGCAAAGTGGCAGGATTTAAAATCAACACGCATAAATCAAAGGCATTCCTGTATATCAGCGACAAATCCTCTGAAATGGAAATGAGGACAACCACTCCATTCACAATATCTTCAAAAAAAATAAAATACTTGGGAATCAACCTAACAAAAGAGGTGAAAGACTTATACAATGAAAACTACAGAACCCTAAAGAGAGAAATAGAAGATCTTAGAAGATGGAAAAATATACCCTGTTCATGGATAGGCAGAACTAACATCATCAAAATGGCGATATTACCAAAAGTTCTCTATAGGTTTAATGCAATGCCAATCAAAATCCCAATGGCATTTCTTGTAGAAATAGAGAAAGCAATCATGAAATTCATATGGAAAAATAAAAGACCCAGAATAGCAAAAACAATGCTAAGCAAGAAGTGTGAATCAGGCGGTATAGCGATACCAGACTTCAAACTATACTACAGAGCAATAGTAACAAAAACAGCATGGTACTGGTACCAAAACAGGCGTGTGGACCAATGGTACAGAATAGAGGACACAGAAACCAATCCACAAAACTACAACTATCTTATATTTGATAAAGGGGCTAAAAGCATGCAATGGAGGAAGGATAGCATCTTCAACAAATGGTGCTGGGAAAACTGGAAATCCTTATGCAACAAAATGAAACTGAATCCCTTTCTCTCGCCATGCACAAAAGTGAATTCAAAATGGATCAAGGAACTTGATATCAAATCAGAGACGCGCCGTCTGATAGAAGAAAAAGTTGGCTACGATCTACAGTCGGTGGGGTCGGGCTCCAAATTACTCAATAGGACACCCATAGCACAAAAGTTAATAACTAGAATCAACAAATGGGACTTACTCAAACTAAGAAGTTTTTTCTCAGCAAAAGAAACAATAAGAGAGGTAAATAGGGAGCCTACATCCTGGGAACAAATCTTTACTCCTCACACTTCAGATAGAGCCCTAATATCCAGAGTATACAAAGAACTCAAAAAATTAGACAATAAGAGAACAAACAACCCAATCAACAAATGGGCCAAGGACCTGAACAGACACTTCACAGAGGAGGACATACAGTCAATCAACAAGTACATGAAAAAATGCTCAACATCTCTAGCTGTCAGAGAAATGCAAATCAAAACCACCCTAAGATACCATCTCACTCCAGTAAGATTGGCAGCCATTAGGAAGTCAAACAACAACAAGTGCTGGCGAGGATGTGGGGAAAAGGGTACACTTGTACATTGCTGGTGGGACTGCAGATTGGTGCAGCCAATTTGGAAAGCAGTATGGAGATTTCTTGGAAAGCTGGGAATGGAGCCACCATTTGACCCAGCTATTCCCCTTCTTGGTCTATTCCCTAAAGACCTAAAAAGAGCATGCTACAGGGACACTGCTACATCGATGTTCATAGCAGCACAGTTCACAATAGCAAGACTGTGGAACCAACCTAGATGCCCTTCAATAGACGAATGGATTAAAAAAATGTGGCATTTATACACAATGGAGTATTACTCTGCATTAAAAAATGACAAAATCATAGAATTTACAGGGAAATGGATGGCATTAGAGCAGATTATGCTAAGTGAAGCTAGCCAATCCCTAAAAAACAAATGCCAAATGTCTTCTTTGATATAAGGAAAGTAACTAAGAACAGAGTAGGGACGAAGAACAGGAGAAGAAGATTAACATTTAACAGGGATGAGAGGTGGGAGGGAAAGGGAGAGAGAAGGTAAATTGCACGGTAATGGAAGGAGACCCTCAGGGTTATACAGTGGAGGGGGTAGAGAGAGAGGAGGGGAGGGGAGGGGAGAGGTGGGGAGGGGGGAGGGTGGATGATGGGAAAGGCAGCGGAGCACAACAGACACTAGTATGGCAATTTGTAAATCAATGGATGTGTAACTGATGTGAATCCGCAATCTGTGTATGGGGTGAAGGTGGGAGTTCATAACCCACTAGAATCAAAGTGTGGAATATGATATGTCAAGAAATTTGTAATGTTTTGAACAACCCACAATAAAAAATTAAAAAAAAAATAAAAAATAAAAAAAAAATAAAAATTATCCTCAAACCCCAGCCAACTCATGAGAAAAGTATCAAACAAACCCCCATTGAAGGATGTTCTACAAAATACTTAACCAGTACTTCTTAAAACTGTCAAGGTCATCAAAAATAAGAAAAAATCAGAGAAACTGTCGCAGCCAAGAGAAAGCGAAGGACAGATGGTGACTAAATGAAATGTGGTGTCCTGGATGAGATCCATGGAAAAAAGATGTCAGGAAAAAACAAGAAAGCTAAGTAAACTATGAACTTCAATCACAATGCATTAATATTGCTTGATCAACTATAACATGTCCACCATACTACCACAAATTTTAATAATAAAGGAAACTGGGTAAACTGTGTATGGTGTCTATTTTGTAAATCTACTACTGTTCAGGAAAACAAGGTTTAATTTTAAAAAAATGCAATGTCAATAAAGCCTTTTAAAAATCATCCAATTTTGTAGAAATCTTTTAAAATATTTTTTAAATGTCTGATTTCTGAAGTTATTTTCTAAGCATAATTCCATGTTTTCTTTAAAACTAAAGTGCATTTTGAACATCAGTCTTCATCCATTCTGATAATACAAATATTCTTCCCTTCTCTCTGATAATCAGAAACAATTGTACATTTCTATTTCAGGGGACTACTTCCAACAAATTCTCCCTTATTAACACATATGAAGCATTTAGAATGGTGCTTTGAACAAAGAATGTTTAGAACTATGCTTGTATTATTATAAGTGAATATAACTGTCACTCATCCACTAATAAGCAAATCATAAGTTTTGGATATTTCTAGTGTCAATGATGAGCATATTGCAATTCATCCCTACTTGCTGCCGATTAAAACAAATATGAGTAATATTAAAGATCAGTCAAAGAGGAAGGAATGAGGTGTTTGACCATGGAACAGTGACCCTAGATGATCCAGCAACAAACTACACATTTGTTGTTTGTGTTGGTTTGTTTTGGTTTGGTTTGCAATGCTAAGGATCAAACTGAGGTCCTTGCACAGTCTAGGCAAGTGCTTTACAACTAAGCCACCCCCCAAGCCCCATGCCTCTGTATTTAATTAATTAATTAATTAATTCTGCTTATTTTTTCTGTAGTGGTAGGGATCAAACATGTGGCCTCATACATGTAGGCAAGCACTCTACCACTAAGCCCTACACCTCTGTTTTAGATCCCACTGACTCCATCAAACAAGCCTTAGGGCTTACACACATCTATCCCTTACCTTAACACATGAGCACACCATCTTTCTCTCTCTTTCTACACTCTATTGACTTTCCTCTACTCACCACATCAAAAATGACTAAAGAGACCAAAGAAAATAGACCCCAAAAGGCAGAGTACCAAAGTGGGCTGGCAGGCTGTTTGTTAAAGTGACTCACTGCACACTTACTGCTTTCCTAATGTCTCTTCCCAGCTTTGAAATGCTTCATGAACCAAAACCCCTGAGTAGGCATCATGGAGGCTCTGAGTGATAGGTTTGAATTACTGCCTGCCATCAATGTACTGGAAATGTTCAGGCTAGGGTTGTGGCTCCCTGGTAGAGTACTTGCCTCACATGTGTGAGACACTGGGTTGGTTCGATTCTCAGCACCACATATAAATAAATGAATAAAGTAAAAGTCCATGAACAACTAAAAACAATATTAAAAAAAGAAAAACAAATCCTTGCAATGTTCTTATAGTAAGCCCCTGCCTGGCTTGACTCCTGCCAATCAAAAACAAGGCAGCATCCCTTTTTGGCAAGTGGCCAGAGGAGGGTGCTCTGTTGTTAGGAGAAGACCCTGTGAGAAAAGAAACAGACAAATAGGGATCCTCTTTACTTTCCATCTCCCTTCAAACCTGCAAGGGGTGCCATTGTGGTGTTTCTCCTTTTTTGTCTCATCCTGTCACTCTCTGGTCTTTGAACAATAGAGACAACAATGGTCTTGTCTAAATGATTTCACAGGCTATTATTCAGACACTCAACTTTTAACATTTCAATTTTGTCATTCTATTTCCACACAAAAGGTACACTTCTACAGTATAATGTTCTCAGAATTATGTCAATGAGCAGTAATGGCTTTTAACATTAAGTTGATCATTAACAACTACATTATCTGAGGCATAATCAGTACTTCAGCCTTTTGTGTGATTATGACATTACAGAATTTGAAACTAATAGGAGGTTGCACTCATAACAACATATAAAAATATTTGTATAGTAATAAAAGGTTAGTGAAAAACAAATCGTCAAACAGTGAGTTGAATAAAAATACTAACATTTTATTTACAAAATGTAAGGTTCGGAAAGAGAAAAGTAGATAAGTGGTATCACTACTGTAACATTTCTGTGTTCATAAACGTTTTCATATTGCATCTGAACATTCCACATAAATGCCATTTCAGTGGAGCTTTAAAAGAAAGGTGTGTCTCCAAAAATGTATATTTTAAGTGTACCAAATAAAAAATAGAAATAAGAATCTGTGTCTTAAATGTTGTTGGATATCTTTAGATCCTCAAGCTAGTTGACCAAGAATGTTGCCAACATTCTAGTTGTTTTACTCTCCCCCTCCTACCACTTCGTGAGAAACTATTCTGCAAAGAGTTGTGTCTGTTCACACGCAATTCAATGGCTGCAACCATCCAGGGTTCACCCTGGTATACGCAACATGCAGCAGTCTTCCTGAGAACTCCAAGTTCAGAAGTCTGGAGAGGAGCCCACATCTGAATGGATCATTTCTTATATATGACTTTGGTTCTTGGTGAGGATCTATGAATTTTAAAGAGGAACTATACCTCATTAAAGAATCAAGTCACTTCTCAGATAATCATAAATAGCAAACTACAAACATGAAATTCCTATCCAAAATAACCAATTTTAAAGAAATCTATCCTTTAAGAAAATGTTAAATTTGGAAATAACCTGGTTCATCACAATGTGGTATTTACAAAGTTATTTATATTAGTGAACATCAAATCATTATGAAGTTCAAAAAAAAGAGGGATTTTTAAGTAACCAACAGTTACATTTTAGCTCTCAATGAAAGATAGTACAGCCACTTCCTGTGATGTTTCCCCCCCAAAAAAATTAATTAAAAAATCCTTAAGTGAAAAAAGTAAACATTTTAATTATATGGTATATTTGTGGGTATGTAATATGCTGTGTGTAAAGTACTATGTATAGAGGAAAAGGGGGTGAGGACTAAAATAAGAAGATAAACCAAATAGGTAAAGTGAATTTTTTGAGTTGTTTCTCCTCCTACTCCTCTGTCTCCTTCTCTTTCTCCTCCTTTATCTCTGTAATTTTCTGTATTTCCAAATTTTCTTCAAAAAGCACATATTGTTTTTGTATTTTTTTAAAAAAAATTGTATTCAAACCTGTTGTTTTTCTGTCCTTACTGAAAAATTCTGAACCAGATATACATCTAAGAAGATCAATGTGCAACCAATCATGATTTTCAGCCTTTGAATATTGAAAGGTAATCTTTGGATTTGAAGATGCAGAAATTTTGTGTGTATGTGCTATTAGTGTGATTTCCACTTGGCTCCATATCTTCCTTGGCCCACCCACTCTGTAACCACCATCACTGCCAAGTATACTTTCGTGCAGTTTTGCCTCGGTCTACTCTGTTTGGTTATGTCATTCCAGTTCCCACTAACCTTTTCTTTTCTACCTCCCAACATCATGCAAGAGGTCTTATTTAAGGAATAGAAGCAGTATTTTTGAGGGAGTCTGGACAGCCATTATCGCTTTCATTCTAGAAAGCAGGGGAAATGAAGGAATGTATGAATTCTCATTGTAGAGAAGGAACTTGATGTGACAGGTTGAGGTGTGGGCAAGTGGGGGTTGTTTAGCACATACTCTCTGCTCCAGTCCGGGGATCTACTGGCTGGTAATTGTTTGTGTCTCATCTGTCTGTCCCATTTTCCCAACATCTCATAGGTTATGTTTCCTTCCTAGAATACTCTCTCTTATCCTGAATTCTTACTGAGTCATGACTTTCTTTCATGCTTAGTCCATTCAAAAACAGAACATATGAATTTGGTACGTATATCTTACATATAATACTGCTTTTAATAACATTCTTCCAAAATCTTCCAATACCATATCGAATCTGTAATATTTCTTATTATTTTTATTCCACAATTTTATGTTAAAAATACTGACATAGTAGAGGATAGGAAAGGTAGCAGAATACAACAGTTACTAATAGGGCATTATGTAAAAATGTGGATGTGTAACCGATGTGATTCTGCAATCTGTATTTGGGGTAAAATTGGGAGTTCATAACCAACTTGAATCTAATGTATGAAATATGATATGTCAAGAGCTTTGTAATGTTTTGAACAACCAATTAAAAAAAAAGAAGCCTTATGGCAAAATTATTTTAAGAAAATATGCTTAAGCCTCATTCTCTATCTTCTTGAAAACTTCAAAAACACAGGTAAATGTTGTGTAAGACAAAGGGATAGTGATTTTACTTTATAACTGTCCCTGAAGTTCTAGGAGGTTGTTATATTACGGCTCTTTTCTGATTTTCTATTGGTATTTCTTCAAAACACTGAGAAATATCTGTTAGGTTTATCTTTGATATGAAGAAAGAATAAATGAACGGAAAAGATACAAAAATAAGTCGCTCAGGAATACAAGGGTAGCTATCCTATCAGAACACAAATTACTGACCACAAACCAGTGATTTCTTAGAAGAGCAAAATAGTTTTTTTCTACAGACCAACTTAATCATGTTCTATGATAGAAGAAAAAGACATGTACACAAACCGGAAGACTTTGATCTAATCTTCATAGCTTTCAGGAAGCCTTTGCCTTCTGATTTCTACAATTCTGGCCAAGGCTGTCAACAATCCTGTCTCACCTATCAAAAAGTGACCATATTCTACTGTGTGATCTTTGCACATAGACTACTCTTCTGTACCCAGAATCCCACCTCTACTGTGTCATGCTTACTGGCACCAACATTTGTCCTGTCTCCATTCTAAGAAGCCATGCACTGAGAAGGCCATTTGGTGATTAGGACATCATGACTTTCTTTCCTTCACGATATTAATCACCGTGAGTCAGGGACTATTGTATGAGTTACAGTATTGAATCAGACATGAACACTAGCCCCAGATTATCTCTAAAATGGTCTTTGTGTTACTTATCCATTGCCAGAGCACAAATTACAATGAACTCAACACCTTCAAACAATAATAAATAATCATCATATCACATAGTTCCAGTCAGGCAGGATTGAGGAGCAACTCAGATGGGTGGTTCCAGCTTGAGTTTTCTCATGAGGCTGCAGTCATCTGAGGCTTGACTAGAGCTCCGTGATCCACTTTCAGAATGACTCACTCACATGGGTGGCAAGTTGGTGCCGGCTGTTGATACCCATATCTTCATTTCCTTTCCACCTGGGACTCTCCAAAAGACCGCTCCACACAGGGGCTAGATCTGACCCAAGAAAATAATCTTGAGACAACAAAGTAAAAGCCACAATGTGACCTAGCCTGGAAAGTCACAGAACCTTGCATAGGTTACACAGGTCAGCCCTATCCAATATGAAAGCACAAGCACATGACAATACAAAGCATAGACTATTGGGGGTCAACACAACATATTTTAAGATGTGGAGTCTACTCTTTGACTATTTTGAATCTGGACTGGCCTGTGGCTGTTTTGACCAAATGAATAAAGTCATTTCTGCTGCTGTGCCAGTCCAATGTAAGAGCCCTTCAGGAGAACTGGCAATCTGGATTTCCTGCCTTTTGGAGTCCTAAGCCACCACGTAAGAAGTTCAGGATGTCCTGCTGGAACGAATGGCCACATGATGATATTGACCTCTCAGGCATGCATGCAAAACAGGCCATGTGATTGATTATGTACATGATTCTAGAATCTGCTCCTATATGACAGCAACCATATGAGGAACTATAGGAAGTGAGCCCAGCCAACCTATTTATAGAACCATAAGGCACAATACATTGGTGTCTTCAGTCACTCAATTTTGATATGGTTTGTTGACAATAAAAGAAAACTGGAATAAAAGAAATGCAAATTTTTGTTATTCATTCTTGGAACTTCAATTAACTTTTATAAGTTCTACTAGTACAGGAATTTTTATACCCAAAGTCCTCAAAGAGTACCTGGATTACCACAATGGCTTCCTACCTTCCATTGCCCAAACAGCAGAGGGATTTCCATCAAAATGTAAGTCAGTCTTTCCCGATCACCAAACTAGGCAGTATGCACATCTTTTTCATAGCACTGTATATTTATCCATAGCTTGTGTACTTGATTTTTTTAATGTTTGCCTCCCTCACTAGATCCTAATCTCCAAAAGAGTAAGACACATACGTATGATCTACCTTAATTTCAAATGCAGTACCTAATACCAATAGGTGTTCAATAAATATTTGGTGAATAACTTCTCAAAATGTCTTTTGCCCTTCACTTGATTTTATAAAAAAAAACTAAAGAAAAAACTAATTTCTTACTGTTTTCAGTTTGCCTTTTTTAGGCTATTTCCAGTGGCAAAGAAAAAATAAAATAAAACTTACTTAAGATTTTAACTAGTTTTTCACAAGCTTCTGGAAATCAGTGATAAAAATAATAACCCAAAATGTGGCATTTATTCATGTATTTTAGCCTTCAGGTGAACTTGGATTATCTTATAGAAAGGAGCAATCTAGCCATTCTTTATAGAGAATAATCAAGTTTCAGGATGTTCATCAACACAAAATAAAAAGAAATGTTTCTCCCAGTCCCCTTTCCCAGTTCTCATTTTACTTTCTAAATTTAATACTGCATTTTCATTTTTTAAAAGCTGCCTTTCTATGTTCTTTGTCATATATTTATATTTATTAACTTATTTAGACCACGAATAAAAGATTCTCCAACTCTTTCTTTCAGAGACCTTGGAAAGCATAAAGTTCTGGTTAATATAATTACACCAGTCCTCAAAAATCAAAATCACTACCAAAAACTCTTCTACACTAATAAAAAATGGAGCCAGACAGACTGTTAGGTAAAGCATATGCTAACAAAGCCCAGAAGTGGTTCAATACAAGGACATTTTTCTATATAGGAGACCAAAGGCCCAAATATTCAATAACAAAAATTTTAGCCATATGTGCACTTATGTAGAACAGATTATTAACTGTTCTCCATAAATATAAAAACTGAATTACAATAAATATGAATAATTTTAAATTATTTTTTATGAAATCATGTGCATTAAGCAGTGGTGATCATTCAGTGGAAATATTCATCAAGATACATGTATGACAGAAATACCAAGTTCATTTTACAGTGTCAAATGGAGGCAAATTCTGCAAATGCTTTTGACTTATAAGCATTTGCAATTTGCGCTCCATTGACACTGTAAAATGAACCTTGGTATTTCTGTCATACATGACACTTTATGAATATTTCCCACTGAATGATCACCACTGCTTAATCCACATGAGTTCATAAAAAATAATTTCAAATATTCTATTTATTGTAATTCAGTTTTTTATATTTATGGAGAACAGTTAATAATCTGTTCTACATAAGTGCACATATGGCTAAATTTTTTTGTTATTGAATTTGGGCCGTTGGTCTCCTATATCGAAAATGTCCTTGTATTGAACCACTTCTGGCTTTGTTAGCATATGCTTACCTAACAGTCTGTCTGGCTCCATTTTTTATAGTGTAGAAGAGTTTTTGTATTGATTTTGATTTTGAGGACTGTGTAATTAATTAACCAGAACTTACTGCTTTCCAGGTCTCTGAAAGAAAGAGTTGGAGATCTTTTATTCGTGGTCTAATAAGTTAATAATATAAATATATAGACAAAGACATAGAAAGGCAGCTTTAAAAAATGAAATGCCGTATTAAATTTAGAAAGTAAAATGAGAACTGGGAACGGGACGTGGCGAAACATTCTTTTTATTTTGTGTTGATGACATCCCTGAAACTTGATTATTCTCTATAAAGAATGGCTAGATTGCTCCTTTCTATAATATAATCCAGTTCACCTGAAGGCTAAAAATACAGAATAAATGCACATTTGGGTTATTATTTTTATCACTGATTTCAAAAAGCTTGTGAAAACTAGTTTAAAATCTTAAGTAAGTTTTATTTTATTTTTCTTTGCCACTGAATAGCCTAAAAAAAGGCAACTGAAAACAGTAAGATTAGTTTTTGTCTTTATTTTTTTTGTTAATAAAATCAAGTGAAGGCAAAGACATTTTGAGAAGTTTTCACCAAATATTTTTGAACACCCTATTGGTATTAGTACTGCATTTTGAAATTACGGGTAGATCATCGTATGTGTCTTACTCTTTTGAGATTAGGATCTAGTGAGGGAGGCACAAATTAAAAAAATCAGTACCCAAGCTATGGTAATATACAGTGCTATGAAAAAGATGTGCTACTGCCTAGTTTGGTGATCGGGAAATACTGACTTACATTTTGATGGAAATCCCTCTGCTGTTTGGGCAGGAATGTAGGAAGCATTGTGGTAATCCAGTACTCTTGAGGACTTTGGGTAAAAAAAAAATAAAAATTCTGTACTAGTAAGAACTTATAAAAGTAATTGCAGTTCCAAGAATGAATAACAAAAATTTGCATTTCTTTTATTCCAGTTTTCTTTATTCAACAAACCATATCAAAATTGATGACGAGAAACCAATGTATTGTGCCTTATGGTTCTATAAATGGTTGGCTGTGCTCACTTTCCTATAGTTCCTCATATGGTTGCTGTCATATAGAGCAGATTCTAGATCATCTACATAATCAATCACAGGGCCTGTTGTTTGCTGCATGCCTGAGAGGTCATATCATCATGTGGCCATTCGTTCCAGCAGGACATCCTGACTTCTTACATGGTGGCTAGGACTCCAAAAGGCAGGAATCCAGATGCCAGTTCCTCCTGAAGGGCTCTTACATTGGACTGTCACAGGCGCAGAAATGACTTTTATTCTTTGGTCGACAGCCACAGGCCAGTCCGATTCAAAATAGTCAAAGAGTAGACTCCACATCT
>NW_026693933.1:12087500-12156757 GCF_021218885.2 Marmota monax | reverse complement strand
CTTTCCTGTCTGAGGGACAGTTAATGTTTAAGCACTGAAAGTAAACAACAGATGGCATGACAAGCTCTAATTGGATGTTGGAAAGGCCACATCAGCAGACAGGGGAAGGTTTGGAGAAGGTGAGGCTGGAGGCATGATGCATTCTGAAGTTGAAGTGACTGAGAATGCGTGGAGGCAGAGGCTGTGCGACCTTGAGTGCACATGGAGCTGATGCTCATCTTGAGCCACTCTTATGTTGTGAGAATCACAGCAGCAGCATTCACTCTGTAGGAGGCTCTAAGAAGATAACATCTATAGGACAGTAAAATATTCTCTGTGTAGTGGTTGTCTTAACAATACTTTTTGTTGTGGTAGTCTCAAAAACCATACCATAATTATCTGAATTTTAATTTTTGAGGAAAATGGTAGATATTTTTTTAAAAAGTAGAAATAACGTCTTTAACTTCTCTTCCTGCAATACTGCCTGTAAATAACTTATTCTTTATTCACACCTACTTTATACTATCTTGTTTTTAAGTCAAGTTAATACCTATGGTTGAAAATGTGTGGCTATATAATACCCCATAAATCTGAACAATTTTTGTGTCTTTATATATCAGTTAAAATAATTTAATTAAAAATAAAATAAATGTTTAAGTAGTTAAAAAGAAAATGTGTGGCTATGTTAGCTTTCCATTACTATAACAAAATACCTGAGACAATCAGCTTATAAAGAGGAAATGTTCACTTTGGCTCACAGTTTTGGACTTTTCAGACTATGGTCTATTGACCCATTGCTTTTGGACCTTCAAGGCAGTACATCATGGTAGGAGCTTGGTGCAGAGGAAGCTATCTATCATCTCATGATGGCTGAAAAGCCAGGAAAGAAGAGTTGGCTGGGGTGCTAATCTCCCATTCAAGGGCATAATTCCAATGACCTAACTTCCTTCCACTAGGCCAGACCTCCTAGAGGTTCCACCACCTCCATAGCCTTCAACAAGCCTCTTTTGGGGGACATTTCAGATCCAAAATATAATAGTGACTGTATACAAAAATCACTTGATAGTTATGCTTGCAATGTACTCTTATTCTAAAGCAAGAAAAAGGTTTTGAAATACCTGCCATCAAACCATATTATCCAGATATTTAATTTGAGCTAAAACGTTTCTTTTGGATCCACAAATGTATTGTCATTCATAGCTAATTAACAAATATATAGATAGCTCATAATATTTTTCATTTAGTAATCTGGTATCTCCTCACAGTCAAACTCAAAGCACCAAAAAGTATATTTCAAGCATTAGCACTTGTATTTCTGTGATCTGAACAAACAAAAGGAAAATGTTCATTTATCTTTAAATGAGGTCCTACCACTACTTGTATCAGTTGTGACAATGTTTAGTGAAAGGACTTAGTGTCAAGGGACATCTTTTCCTCTTCCTTCCTAATCAGTGTTCATACCTACAAGTATAATATGAGTTGTTCACAGAGAAAAGACCTTCTTAAATAAAAGTATCAGATATTCTCAAACATGGCTGAACAGTGCATGGCTTTCTATTTACTAGCCATTGTGCCAAGTTACTGTCTTGAAACCAACAGCAGAAACCAACTTGATGCAGAAGACGAAACTGTTAGGAGAGTATCAGCCTTTAGGCAGAATTGATGGGAAAGCGAACAACCATGCCAGAAAGTAAGCGAGAACTAAGAGGAGCAAGGTGGCGAAATTTCAGCCCAGTCCCTGCAGAGTCTGGTTGGAACACACTGCTGGCCTTGGCCTTGCTGTGCTGGGACATGTGATGTTGCACTGTTGACTGCCACCAGTTGGCAAGTATCTTTGCCACCAGAATGGATTCCGAATGTTCTTGATTGGTTTGTTATTCTCTTCAGATTGAGGTTCCAGGCTGGGACATCTGCTTGCTGAGCTGGAACAGGGAAGATCCACTCTCCCGCTACTGTGGCGGGAATCTAGGCCCCATACCCAATAATCTCAGGACAAAAACAGGAAAGATTGGGTGCTGGGGAGTCCCAGTTGATAAATACATATGACTTATAAGGGTCATAAAGGATTTGGAATGATTTAATAGTTGATGTATTTAAAATGAAATGAGAGTGGTTTTTCTAAACATATCTTCTAAGGGCCAATGAAGAAGGGAAAAAGCAAGTATATTTGTAAGAAAAATAGCACTGATTGGATTTTGGTAGGTGGCAGTGGGTATTTGGGGGAGCATAGGGGCACCTGGTGAAGGAAAAGGGGAAATAAAAAATGGTACTCAGTTTTCCTGTTTGGGGGCTTGAGTTAAAGGAAGTATTAATTATTGAGATGGGAACTACAAGAAATATCATAGGAATTGGGGATCACAAGTGTTGGGAATGGAGATATGATCTTCTTTTTGAGTGTGTTCTCTTCATTGTATCTGAAGGACATTTAAAAGAGGAAACATATAGCTCATAGATGAAGATTTGGATATATAGTCTTGAAACTGTACTAAATATAGAGAATTATGAGTCACAGCCATGTTGATAGGAATTTAATCCTCAGAACTAAATGTGATTGCCCAGGGAGCTCTGTAAAGTGAGAAAAGAGCAGGATTTAGAACATAACCCATCATGGCTGTTTAAGAAACAGGAAAAGGTAGAGGAGCCCATAAAGGAAGCTGAGAAAGTTTGACCCAAGTTATAGGAAGAAATGTACGATAATACTTATTTTCTTTATGTGACTTCATAAATCATGTATTCTGTCTAGGACAGTGGTTTTTCACATCTTAGTATCAAAATCACTTGGAATGCTTGCTAAAATTTGGTTTCTTGTACCCACCCTTAGAGATTCCTGTATAGCAAGTGCAGAGTGGTAGCCCTTTCTGCATTTTTAGCAGGCATTCAAGATAAGTGATTTCTTGAAATATACTTTGGGAAACACCTCTCTAGGAAACCATGTGAAATGGTTAGTATCACAGTTGCTAAGAGTCCTAGTTCTTACCACTTAACCATTTGTTTGACTATAAGTTGGTTAAGTTAAGGTTTGTTTTCCCATCAGTGTTTGGGATATAATATATACCTTCTGTCACAAGGCACATATGAGATGTATTATATTAAGATCCTGACATATGAAAGGAGCTTGGTAAATGTGCGTTGTCTTTTTGGAAGCTTAAAAAATCCATAATGCAGCTGTAAACCTAAAAGACAGTGGACAAGTAGAAGGAAATCTTTTGTCATTAGCCTCGTGTATTATGTTTTGGAGGAGATTGGAGCCAACTGGTTTTACCTTGGAACATACTGAATTAGAATTGTGTAAAATTAAGTTACTGACGTAATGGATTTCATTCTAGTTTCTCCTGGCAGCCTCCAGCTCTGTAGACATTGAGCTTGAGCAATAGGATAGAGGCAAAGTTGAAATGTGAAGTAGAAGCCAAGGAAAATTTAATAGGGGGGCCAACAGCTCAAACATCTGGCAGACATCAGTGTGTTATAGCATACTATAAAAACTAATACTCAAAATGAAACTGCTAGATTGTCAAGGAAACATTGAATTACATTTAAAACACGTATTTTGAGAAGTTAAGGAAGTATATATTTTAGAAAGATTTCCATCACAATGACTAAAACTTTTAAAAGTTTTGGCACTTAAGGGAATAAGCTTCTGCTGTGTGTGAAGTTCACTAAGATAAATTATTTTATTAGTCTTTCACAGTTATAGGTAAATGAACCTAGATACCTTGTTTCCTATTCAGTTGGAATTTAACTGGTTTTAACAATCTGTGTCAAATCAACAGATGTTCTTGAAACAATCTCAGAAAATCCCTTGGAACTAACCTGTATATATAAATTTTTGTGGATAATCATATAATGTTGAAATTTTCTCTGCCCAGAAGTGAAGCTGATGTGAGGGAGAAGAGCAGGTCTTATTATAGCCGTGTCTCCCATTTTATGCCTTGAACTTCTTGTACCATGTTGACTAATGGGAAATATGGCTACTTTATTTATTTTTATTTTTATTTTTTCACATTTGCATACTGTATGCTTTTTTCATAGTTTTATTGGTGCAATATAATTATACATAATGGTGGGATTTTTTGCTTTGTATTCATACATGCATATGCTATAACAGTATGATTTGGCCAATCTCATTCCCCAGTACTTCCCCTTTCACTCCCTTCCTGCCTCTTCCTGGTCCCTTTTTTCTTCTACTCTACTGATCTCCCTTCTATTTTAATGAGATTCCCTCCCCCATTTTTCTTTTCCTTTTTCCTCTCTACCTTACACATATGAGAAAAAACATAGGACCCTTGACTCTCTAAGCTACTTTATGAATATGCTTTTACAAATCTATTGAGGAAGAGTTAGGAATTTCCTTCTGTTTAACATTTCTGGTCCCACACCCTACCCCACTTGGCTGTTCATATGATTCTTTATCCCCAATCAAGCAAGTAGGTTTAAGTATTAGTTTCTTTTTTATTACTTTCACTTGGTTAAACAACATCATCTTTTGTTCTGCAGACTTGGGTCTGTCTTTGGCAGAATGAAGTTTTCTTCTGTTACGTCTGATTATTGGCACTGTTTTGTTACTCATCTTCCAGAACACTCTTTTTCCTTATGTTGTATTTTTGTCAGTCCTCCATGTCTATCATATTACCTTTTCTCCCTATCCTCTTTTACTTGTTTTCCTACAGGCTAAGTGAGCTTTTCAAGGTATACATGATCTGGTTTTCAGCAATGTCAATTTTACTTTTTATCACTCCACTTCTAATACATCATTTATTTATCTACTGCATTTTCCAATTCCTTTATATAGTTTTTCCCTTGCTTTGCTGACTTCACTTCAATCTCTACCTGTCTCAGCCCTTTTTATTTATGTTATGTCACTTCATCTTTTATCTCTTTTGTAACTTGTATGTGAATTTTTTCTTTTATAAAAGATGTAAAGCAAGTGAGGGGAAGGTTAGGGCTATTGGGATGGGAAGGACAGTAGAATGAGACAGACATTATTACCCTATATACATGTGTGTTTACACTACTGGAGTGACTCTGCACCATGTACAGCCAGAGGAATGAGAATTGTGCTCCATTTGTGTACAGTATGTCAAAATGCATTGTACTATAAAATAAAAAAAACAAACAAAAAACCCCCAAAAGAAACAAACATGTTAAACAATGGCTAAAGTTTACTTTGATTCTCCTACTTTATTTATAATTTCTACATCTCAAAATCTTACATTTTTTTGTATTATATCTTTCTGACACCTGTCTGCTAGTTTGCTTTTCTTCTTTTACCTATCCTGGGACAATGGCCTATCTGTATAATCTGTAATGTTTATAATAAATAGCGTTCATGGTCTCTCTCTGGTTCTCCTCTTAGACTTTAATGGAAGATCTGCTGCATGGCCCTATAATGTGTTCCTGGGAATTTTGTATAAGGTGTATCTGCTAGTATAAATCAGGGTCACCTGATCTTATTGCTTCCTAAAAATCTAGTGCAGGAAGGTCTCCTGTTCCCCGTGGCTTTTCTAAACTCAGTCTTTGTAGAACCAGCTTTACGTATCCAAATGTAGACTACCACTCCTTATGCATTTCCACTTTCATGTGTTACACTGATAAGAATTTTAGACCTAAAGTAGAGGAAAAAAGCACAGGCTTTAGATCAGATGGACCTAGCAACTGAAGAGATGGAACCTTTGTGTGGCAGAGGGGAGAGTGACTTGCTCCATATCTGCTCCTTGAAAACACGTTTTCTTGATGGAGTGGGGTGGGGTGGGCATAAAGGAATCTTTCAAAATTGTCCTGGGTGGTTTTGATATATTACCTCAGATTATTTTCATTTTTGTAATGGGGAAATTAAATTTCTTTTGCAGTCTAGTGGATCATTGACTGTTTGTTGAGAGAGAGAGAGAGAGAGAGAGAGAGAGATTGTGTGTGTGTGTGTGTGTGTGTGAGTGTGTGTGTGTGTATGTGTCTATTTCAGTGGGAAGGTAAGAAATGTCTGATAAAGTGTTATAATGCTACCTGGCTTGTTTAAAGTGCTTAGTATAAATTTGTTGAATGAGAGAATGAATGCTTTAGTTAGTTTTTTAAAAGAGAATTTTAGAACCAACCATTCTTAACAATTTATTATTTTAATATTTTCCCCTCAATGTTTCTCTGGTTAAATATTTTGCAGAGTAGATTTTGGGCATACTGGATCCATAAAATATTCTGTTAAAAAGGGTTCCATAGATGAATGATTTTTGGAAATGATGCATACTAAACATTTTTCTTAGAAATTCAGTCAGTATGTAAATCTACTAAAGATCCCAAATAGGACATGTTGATCTAATCTGAACTCACCCCCCACAAAACTTTTTAACTTTGTTTAATTCAGCAAAAATCTCCCCAAACTTTCCTGATCATAGAAACATATCAATATGCACTTCAAGGAATGCTATAATTTAAAAGTATAGTTTGTGAACTTCAAAGAGTTAATTGTAGACAAACTTCAAATTTTTTAATTGAATTTTTTAGTCTTTCAGATATATAAATTATGACTAAATACAATTAGATTGTCCAGATTTAAGTCAAGAATTTCTAAATCATATTTCTTTTTATTCAACAGTTTGAATATGATAGGCTCTTCATGATCTTTTAAAATATATGTTACTTCAGGAATTAAATTAGTTTATTTAAGGAAAGGAGATACACATACACACACATATATATTTCCATCCTTGATGCACTGAACTGAGAGACCCCTTTATCCCATGTTATGAGATCATTCTCTATTTTCTCAGAGCCTAGTACAATAGACAGTTTGTCCCCTACTCATATTTTGAGTACCATGTGTTTATCTGAGAAATAACCTAGAACTATACAGCTTTTCTATCAAAATGACATAACCAAGTGAGGTATGAAAGCTAATTTTATTCTCATTTTTAGAGTACTAAACTCTTTGTTGCATTTCTATTTTGTCTTTAAAATAATATCTGACCAAAGTTCCAACCATCTTTTCTTTCAATATTTATCATTAGATTCAATTGTGCCTCTACTAGTTTAGCATTGACTGGTTAATAAATCCCAATTTTTGTTATGACTTATAAACTTTTCCACCCTTCTCCAGCCAAGTATTTTGTTTTCACATTATAGCTTTTTTGTAATTAGTTTTGTTTTGCTTTGCATTTAAAATTTAGAGCTACATTTGTACCAAGTTTTGTTTTTTAAGAAAACATTTTGTTTTGATGTTGATGGTGGGAAGGGGTTGGTAACAGGAGGTAATGGTTAATGAAACCCAGAAAGTTTCAACTAGACAAGTTTTCCATTGACTTTCTAAATCTGAAAGAGCCAGAGTTGGTAGTGGGTTTGTCTAGCAAGTTCTAAGTTCTAGTTCTTATATATTCCCTATATACAAGGGTCTTATATCCACACTTCATGAACAAGACCACAATCTCTGGTTCCCATAGATATCCTTTTTAGATGCAATTGTCTCCAGTATATCTGTATTTTAGAATTAAAAATGATATGTAGAAATGTTATTTAAGCATTACATTACTAAAACAATATGACCAAAATTACTCTCTTCTAAGAGTTGACAAAGAAAATCTATATAAAAGAAAATTGACTGAACATTTATATTTGCTGTAGTAAGTGAAATTCTAACTGTGGTTTTATCTTCAACAGACAAACAACAGAAAGGTGAATTTGCAATAGATGGCTATGACGTCAGAATGAATAACACTCTTAGGAAGGATGCAAAGAAAGATTGCTGCTTTGAAATCTCTGCTCCTGATAAACGGATCTATCAGGTTGGAGTTTTTGTGTTGCCTTGAAATTAAGTTGATAAGATGTTCTAGTTTCATTTATAGAGACATTAACAGTTTGTTAAAACAGCGCTCACTAACATGTTAGTAATAATAAAAAAATACTGGTTTTTGTACATTGGACATTCATATAAGAGAAAATACATTTTAAAAAATTCAGATTACTTCAAGTGATATCTTCTTGAAAAGGAGGAAGTGAATATATAATTTATCAATTGCTTTACATGTAGCATTTTATATCTTATTTTAATAGAGCTGTATGATTTCCTAAAAGAATTACATAGCAGAAAGAGTGAAATTATCAAAGGAAAAATATTAGAGTGGTAATGCATATTGTATTGCTTAGGGGTGTGGGAGAAAATGAAGATAAAGACATGTATCAGCTCTGCAATTCAAGAGCTATCAGCTAGGCATCAATATGGAATGTATGTTTAATAAGTTTTAAATATCTGAGATTGCAGTTGAAAGCCAGTTAATTAAGTTGTCAGGTAGTGTGTTGGAATCTGACAAGAACATTTTTAAGAAAACTATACCCAGCAGTCTAAAGAAATTCATGGGTGTCTTCTAATTGTCAAGGGCAAATTTTGTTCATCAGTTCTGTCTTTGACATTGATGAAGAGAAGCAGCTTTTTTTCCTGCACAGCTGCCAGCTGCTGATCAGAGTTTCAAATCCATCATCCTCTGCTTCAATTACGTAAATTTGTCAAAATTAACTGTACATTATAAGAAGCATCCTTGCAAGAAAAGTACCACTAGACATGAAAAGAATTACTAATGGTCTTAAAGAAATGATAAGAATGCGACATACTTTTCATTTCTACGGTGGTGATTTGTGTTCTTATTGTTGGTTCTTTTATTAGTTTACAGCAGCTTCTCCCAAAGATGCTGAGGAATGGGTACAGCAGCTGAAATTTGTATTACAAGGTAAGAGCATCAATTGAACATGTAATCCTGGTCTTAAAATACTAAAAAACTGAGTAGTTTTGGTTTTCATATACAAAAGCTTATTGACTTCAATGAGAATGATAAAGGGAACATGACTGGTTTAATATATAGACTATTTGCTTTAGATATATAAAAACATCTTTTCCATAAGTGCCAGTTGGCAACTTTAAAATCACATATGTACAAAATGATCAACTTGAAAAATGTTTTAAATGAAGAAGAGTATGCATAAAATATTACTGTCACTTTTTAGGATTGTGTTTATTTAGGAAATTTAATTTATAAAGCCTCTTTTGCATCCCTTTAAAATTTGCTTCGTGAAACATTTTTTAGATATGGAATCTGATATTATTCCTGAGGACTATGATGAAAAAGGAGAATTATATGATGACGTTGAGCATCCTCTACCAATCAGCAACCCACCAACAAGTGGGCAGCCAATAGACGATGAAATTTATGAGGAACTTCCAGGTATTTATTATCTGGTGATTCATTTAAGATATTTGGGCTCTTTTTGCACATGTGTGTGTGTGTGTGTGTGTGTGTGTGTGTGTAATTTGTCATCAAGTTGACACTTGAGTAGAAAATGGTGAGCTATTAGGAACAAGGACAAAGAAAATCTTCAAAACCCTAATTTACATAAAGGGTTCTGCTTGAGGTATTTCAAGCGAGTGGATGTTTGCTTACAAAAAGTGAATGGAACATTAAAATGAAGCAGATACAGTCCTAATCTCTTAGGACTTTTGGCTCATTAGCATTGTTTATGCTACATAATTTTTTAATTAAAAAATTGACTTGCCTTACAGTTTTTTCCACCAACTCACACATCATTTTTTATTTATACATCTTGGAACTTCCATTAACCAGAAGTTCCATGCACACCCCATATGTCATCAACTTCTGCCTCTTCTTCCTCCTTGCTGTAGTGTGTCCCATTGTTTTGAAGGAATGCTGATGAGCTATAAACACAGGCCTTTTGAGGCTTGAAGTCTTCTTTACTGATATTTTTAGCATCAATATGAAATGAAAGGTTTCTTACTGTAAATTCTCAGGCCTGGTGTAGTGTTCAGATGCCTCAGTATCTGTTGTGTGACACAGAATGACCTACTGGCTAATCCACTTACAATTTTGAGAATCAACCTAAAACAAAAAAGATAGGCATCTGAAATTTAGGATTATTAGGATATAACAACATTTGGGGAATTTATTAGCATTAACCCTCTAAGTTGAAATGCCATTTTTCTGACCATTAAAAAGTCAGTAGTAGAGAAGAAAAAGGAATCATAAGCAAAAGGTGAGATTTAACTAATATCTCATGTAGAGAAGCTATTTTTCTCTTGACTAGAACAATTGAATGACATGATACACACCTTTTAAATTGATTTGAAAATTACTTAAGATGTTCTGAATTAACGTATAAGTGCCATTGCAACACAGTCAGTAAAATCCTAATAACAAGATCATGGACTTTAGAGTAAAAAAATTTAAATTCTGGGCTGTATCATTTATTGGTTCAATGATCTTATAAGTTAATTTCTTCATCTATAAAATGGGGATAATATCATTGGGAGGCGTAAGTGTAATTTAGCACAGTGCTTGAATATTTCTATATTTGGTGGAGCTTTTCATTATAGCTCTCCCTTTCTGGTCATCCTAAGGAAATGACATCTGCCATGGCATCAGTTACCTTATGTAGCAAAGAATATTCTTTGGCTGTTTATTTTTAGTCACACCATTTCATTAATAGTTATTTTAGTCTTCAAAATATTTGAGAGAACTCATGAGATAGGTAAAACGGAAGAGTGTAGTACCTTTGAAATGATATTACTGTCATATACATTCCATCCCTTTAAAGCCCTATGGTCACTGTATTATAATTATTGAATTAACTGTAAAATTCTATGATTCTTCAACTTGACTATTCTCTCCCTACTACCTGAAGAAAAAAAAAATCCATCAAGAATAAAGATCAACTATTCATAGTTTTTTTCCATAATAAAGACCCTAGGAAGATCTCCTGTAAGTAGCTTGAAATATAAAACTATGAAACATCTTCTCTAACAACAGCTGTTCTTTCTCATTCTTTTTTGGCCTAAGGCCACATAATTGTTGGAAATAACTGGTTACTCTAAGTAGTGTTACTTCTTGCTGTGGTACTGGGGGAAATTTAAGCTGCTCTGGGATTTCTTTGCCCCTGGCTGGGATCCCCAGTTGCTGTACAAAGTGATTGAGCTTGATAGAGCCTGCAACTGTGCCCCTGGGAAGGGAGCTCTTGGAGGCAGCTGTGGAATGTCTGGTGCTTCTTTCTTCCCCAGTGTAACCCAGAGCCACTTCAACATCTGCACACTTCAGCGAGTTTGTCAAGTCTGAGCCAGCCGCTACAGAGGGGATTTTTTGTAGGGAAGCCCCTAAAGTTATTTCACAGTTAAGAGTTTTTGTTTATTTAAGTATCTACAACTAGGAAAGTAACTTTTTTTAATTAAAAAAAATTCTTTCAGGATAAGAATTGAAACTTACTGCTTTCATTTCTGTGAAGTTTTAATTTAATTTTGAGGCGAAGGTGATAAGAACTGTAAAAATAGAAAAACATAGAGCCCATGGACAAACTGTTGATATTTTTCCAGTTCTGTACAAAGATCTATGTATCTGTGAAGTCTCACTGGTTCAGTTCCCAGAATTAAATACTACTACCATTCCAACACAATTTTCTGTCAATTTCATATTATTGAAAACTTATCCTCTTAGTTGAAAGATGAGGCCTACACAGATGTATTGGAAGAAAAATCTAAGCAGTCAACACGCTACTTTAAATGATAAAGCTCTTTTTCTGGGAAAGTCAAATCTTACTTTAATAAGTGTATTTTAAAAAAATGAAGTAAACCTTCAGTGTTTAAGTCTCAAGAGTAAGAAGAAGAAAACATTGTTTAAAAAATTGTATTGCAAAATATCCCTTGAAAAATGTCTATAATTCCATGGGAGTGTAAATAGTTTCATTGTAATTGTTTTTCAGTTAGAATATTCTAACTTTATTACAACACCTTCACTTTAATTTCTTGTTCATTAATTTTTAACTAACTTCATAAAAGAATAAAAATAAATTCTGGATTTCTTTGTGCTTAGGGAATTTATATATATGTCAGAAGGGTTGAGGAAATGGTATTTCTGGGGAGTGGTGAAGGTATTTGGCTTTTCTTCAAAGACCCCAATGCTTTGGAATCTTTTATGTTTTATTACTTATTAGCATAAGCCAATTGGGTTTGTATATATTGTGATATCACTATATTTTTGATTGCACAGCTAATATATTGGTGTGTGTTAAATTATTTTGTAACACAGTAATGAGTTCATTTGGCTTAGCATTTCACAATTTATTGCTCATTTTTTCATCAAAACTATAGAGAAGCATTTTTGTCTGATTTTTAATTCTGAAAATGGGAAGAAATACTTGGGAAATTGTTACAGAAATCAGTCCAGCTTGTTCTTCTAGTGACTATGTCACTGGATTCCCGCACCCCCCCCCCGCCCCACCACCACCACCACAACACATGCACTTTAATGGCAGGTAATTGTGTAGAAGCACCACCAACAAAAAGATTTTTGTAGATAGAGGTGGAATAGAATCATCCTGGTAACAAGAGTAGTAACCACCCATTAGCCTATTAAATCTACAGCTTTCAGGGGAATTGCACTTGAAATGTCTTCTGGCACAGTGGGCTGGAGGAGAGAGGGCAGCAGAAAGCAGGAAGACAAATTTCTATTCCATTAACCTATTTTTTTTAAGTGTGAATTCATTTTTTTTATTACAATGACAGATTGACCTATCTGAGCTAGAAAAGAATGTTTTTATCCTTTGGTTATTCAGTTACACTTAAATGTATTCAGTCCAGTCATATATATCTAAAATGGAATAAAAAGTAAAATGCAGCTATAGCTTTTTTTCAATGAAACTATTATATGTACATGAAAAAGAATAGTGTTTGAGTAACTTAAATTTGAAGTAATTTCCAGCAGGTGGGCACAAATGCAAATTTAATCAGAATGGTTACAAAGCCTCAAAATATATTTTAGCTTTATTTTCCTCCTGAATAATTATCATTCACATTACTAAGTAGATGTCAAGGTAATAGGGATCTGGTATCCGGTATTAACATTGTTATGATAGTAGGTTCTAACTTCACCAGTTTTTCTCATTCCTTTTTTGGGATACAATGGAAATTGTCTGTTAACCTTCACAGAAACACATATATTCAACATTTTAATATTGTTAGTACAGGCAGCCTGCCAGCATTTTTTCTTAAACAATGGTACTGAATTATAAAGTTTTTATGGTGAGATTGTATCCAAATATATAGTATGGTAAATATTTTTTCCCAAATGTATAACTAGTTTGGAGTAAAATTTTTGGATAGTTTCAGTTCCAAACTCTGCTGAGGGTTATCTGAAGTTATTTTAAAAATAGGGAAAATATTCATAACTTAAGGGTCAATGCATGCATATACTATGTTTATATTTTTATCTTTGCTGAATGTAGCTGTGTTTTTAGTGTTCTTTATGTTACCTATTTCAGAATATGATTTTGCTTGTCACATAGCTTTTCTCTACTTTGCCACTGGCATTGCAAACAAAATTATTTTCATTACAAGAGATGATATTAATACATTCTAAACCTCAAAAAACCTGTATGCATGAAAAATACATATTTCCATTGGTAGAGAGATAAAATGACCCATTTTGCAAGCTGTAGTCCTTACCCAGGGAAGATTTTTGGCTCCCAGGATACATTTGACAATGTTTGGAGACATTTTTGATAGTTCCAACTAGGGTATGTTTGTGTGTGCTTGCACCTGCGTTATAAACATCTAGTGGATAGAGGCCAGGGATGCAGCTATAATAAACAAAGAATTATCTGACCCAAAATGTCAGTAGGGCTGAGGTTGTGAAACTTTTTGTTTATCACATTTTAATCCATATCTCTTCAGTTATACAGATTCATAACCCAAGCTCCAGATAAGAGTTTATTCATTTTATGGATATAATGTAGGTTTTCTTACATACATAAAACAAAGTTTACATAGAATGTTTCTAGGTTATAAAAGAACAGCTGGACCTACCTGTCACCATTTCCTTCAAGACAGTGTTGAAGTTCTGTCTATCTTAGGGAAGTGAAAAAAATCCAAGGTGGCCACAAAGGCAAACAAAAAGAAAAGTAGGGAAGCATTTTCTCTATTCTTACAAGCTACTGTCTTTCTTTGGTTTGTTTGTTTGTTTATTTATTTATTTTGACATGGTAGGTGTTTGGATACTTGGTGTATACTATTAGGATAGGGTTGATTTTTTTTGAGGCTGACGGGGAAAGACCCACGTGTGGACAAAGGACTGGACCTTAACTAAAGGGAGTCAGGCCAGGTGTGGTGGCACTCGCCTGTAATCCCAGTGCCTAGGGAGGCTGTGGCAGGAGGATCGAGAGTTCAAAGCCAGCCTCAGCAAAAGCGAGGTACCAGGCAACTCAGTGAGACCCTATCTCTTAGTAAAATACAAAATAGGGCTAGGAATGTGGACTCGGTGGTCTAGTGACCCTGAGTTCAGTCCCCAAAACCAAAAATATAAAAAATGAGGTAAAATAAAGGGAATCAGGCATCCTGGGGGAATACAAGGCTAAGAAGGTCCAGGGCTACCTGGGATTTGGCAGGTCGCTATAGAAGAACTGAAACTCTTTATGGGAACTGAAGAGACTAGCTCTTCAGTTCACTCGAGGTGGTCCTCTGCCCTTGGAGGTGGCCTGGGAGTCACAGAAGCTGCTCCATGAAGAGGGTCACACACTTGAGTGGACTTTGCAAGCCACAGAAGCTACTTGTTTATGACTCTATGTTCATGTCTTTTTTGTTATTGTCAAGTCTTTATTTTTAGATATGTACATGTCTATATTTAAAAATATATCTGTATTTAAAAACAGTTGTCTCTATATACCTGTTTTTAAATTTTAAACCAGTACATACCAGAAAAAAACTAAGTATTGCTGATGAGCATAAAAGAAAAAAATGGAAGTTGCCTTTACCCAAGTAAACATTGCTAACTGTATGATATGAATCTTTGTCTTTTTTCTTTTGCCTATTAAAAATATACAAATACATAAACACAAATAAGCAAAATGATATCTTTCCTTGTATTTACTTTCTTCTGCCCTTTTAAAATTTTTTTCCTTTGGTTTTCTTCCTACTTTCTTATTACTTTGTCTTTCCTCATTCACCTATTTTCTTCACTTTCTTCACCTTTTTCTGTTTCCATCCTTCTTTTCTTCCTTGCTTTAATTTCCTTTAGTTCATAAATTTTCTTGAGCACTTACTGTGTGTCAGGCTTTGTATCTACTTCACCATCCTTACACAGGCCTCGAAAGGGTGTCGCTACCCCTTTCTGTCCCATGCCTTGACTTACTACCTCTAATCCTTCATGTTTATTTATATCTTATGTATACATACTGTATTCATGTCTCATGAATTTGCTGTTTCGCTTCTCTGGCATAGGAATCCTGTGCTCCAGCAGATAGTTTCAAAACTAGCCTGTGTCTTATAGTCATCACACTTTCTTTCAAGCCATTATCCACTTCCCTCTTCCTCTCCACTCCGTCTTACCTCTACTTCCCCCACCCATACACCCAGAATACCTTTCACTCTGTCTATGACTAGTAGGTCATAGATCTAGAGCAGGGACTTAGCAGGGAAATGTACATCATTTTGAATCCCAGCTCCACCCCTGACTATGTGTTTCAGCCAGAAGAGTAAACACAGAAGACGGGTGCAAGAAACAGTAGTAAACATACAAACAGGTAAAGTGAATCAGTAACTTCATCTATTGCTTATTTCTAAATGAGCCTGATTTTAACTCAATTCAGCCAACAATTAAAAAGTTACATAGAATAAGATGGAGGCATAGGTAATAAAAGCTTTCAAATACTGTCCTATTTAGGAGGAAGGAGAAAAGAAGAAATGAGTAGTAGCTTTTGTCCTTGTTGGGAAATGTAGAAGTAGGAATTGCATTTTAAAAATTCACAACTTAAAAATAGAACTAAAAATGCAATTTTAAGTTACCCAAAGCAATAGAAGGGATATTAAAAGTGACTACATAAGAATTTTTTTAACCCCAAAGAAGGCAGGGGATGGGAAATAAAGGAGCAAAGAGAAAATATGATAAAAATATAAGACTTACTATAAAAAGTAATTATAATACATGTAACTTGATTATGTCAATCTATTAAAAGAAATTATCACATTGGGCATTTTTTTAAATCTAGAAGTACTCTTCTTAGAGCAGTTAGACCTGAAATAAAAACCACATAGAAATTTTCAAAGCAAGGAAAGGGAAATAAATATTTCAGACAATCCTTTCTATAGAAAGCTACTATAGCAATCCTGTACTTTAAGACATAACAATGGTAAGATTATAAAATACTACATAATATCTGTAAAAAAATAAGCTTTAAATCAGTAATATAAAATATAAGCTTTAAATCAATAATACAAAGACTTGAAAACAAATTTGAAATCCTCAGTCATAGTAGGAAATTTTAACATACCACTTTTAGAGCCTGGTAGACCAAGGAAGCAAAGCATTAGTAAGAATATGGAAGATTTTAACCACAAAATTAGTGACCTTGGTCTAATATATTTAAAAACATATAAAGTCAGCCTTACAAATAGTGGAGAATTTCTGTTCTTTCAGTACACATTAGAATAATCATGGAAACTGACGGCACATAAATCACAAATCCTAACAAATTTCAGTGAACCTTTATCATACAGACTATATTCTTTACAATGAAATTTCATTATGAGACAACTCTATTAAGAAAATTAAAAATACCTCAATATCCCTATGTTTGGAGGCTAAAAAGTAAACTCCTAAATAGCTCATGAGCTAAAAGAAAAAAAATTGCAGTGGAAATGTCAAAATGTGTAGTTCTGAAAGAGAATGAAAATAGTACAGATAAAAACTTTTGGCATTGTGCTTTAAACTGTATTTAGGGGGGTTACAGTGATGAATAAGCCAAATGGGAGAATTAATCACCCAAGAACTGGATACGAGAGAGCAATCTGGAAAGCAAACTGTAAGTGCACTAAGAATGTGTAGAGAGAAAAGAAGGACATAGAAACTTTACCAAGAGAAAAGGACCCTACCAAAAAAGGATCAGACTTGCTTTTTTAAAGAACCCAATAGATTCACTAGAAATTATTGATGGTTTGGATTATTTATCCTCTGAATTCTAAATTTTAGATACATATATTTATATTGCTTGGAGAACCAGAATATGTATTGAAACATCTGAAGCAGAAGGTTAACAAATGTCACCCACTAATCAGACAAAAATGTTGATATTTATAAAGCAAGAAGAAAAATTACACTAATGGGGCTGGACTATTAAGATTTTTCTTGTGAACCTTATATTCTTCAATCCTAACACTGTGCCAGAAGGTCAGATATCCACACTGCAGGTTTTGTGTCAGAACAAAACTTAATATCATTTGCCACCAAGAAACCTCAACAATTAGTTCAAAGGCCCAGCTTCTCACTACCTTCATATCAGACATTTTAACTGGAGTCTTCATTCTGCAGATATGATTTGCCTCCCAAGCAGAATAAACAAATCATAGCTGACTTTTGCTTTTAACTCCTGCATGTTTTTGGAAGACAGAATATGATAAAATTTGAGGTAGCTTCACAAAAATTTAATTGCTTTTTTAGGTCCTAGATACACAAGCGCGTGTGTGTATGTGCACACACACCCATGCGCAAATACATACATCTCTAAAGACAGACTGCAGCAGGAGAGTATCAAGCTTCACTATTTCTGCAGATAGGTCAGCTGGGAATATCAACTTCCTAAGAGTACTTGGCTGCTTACTTTAAAGCAAAGATTAATAAGAATGGACAAGTTCAACAAAATGTCAGTGATAAATATAAGCACTCTTCATATCTGGCCTCACAAGTACTCAGTTGAGTGGTGCAAAGCTTTCAACAAAGTGGGAAAAAATCCAATCTAACTCAATTAAGCCTAAGTGAAATTTTACCTTGATTTTGTTTCAAAGAAAACATTATTTCATAGATCTGTTCCTCTTTCTTAGAACTTCATTAGAATTCTTACAAGGAAACGACAGCTCCTTATAGTTACTTATTATCTATTGGCCCCTTTGTTCCTTATCCAGAAGTTGAGATGGGCTAGAAAATGTTTTCTCATAGAAGAACGAGGAGATTAAGTTGCAGAGTCCGAGTGGCATTCTCAAGCTGTCTTTGAACCAGATCCTGAATCCCCTACCTGCTTGTCTGGACCTCTTTCCACTTTCGTGATCACAGTTCACAGAACTACAACCTCACTTTGCTTTCTTTAGCACACACAGTCTTGGGAGCTCTCTTTGTGCCCTGTCTCCTCTCTTTTCCTGCTCACTCACGAACCCCTGGTAGTTTGGTTTTCTGTCCTGATCCCTAACTAAACCAGCTCCTGCAGAAGTCACCAGTACGCCCCCCAATCACTAGTCCTGCGTCTCACCTTGATCTCTGGAAATTTAGCCTTTCTGGCCACCCCTTTGGTCCTCCTGTTGCCTTCCCCGTTTGTTTTCTTGGTACGTTTAATATTTGTACATAAACATCTCAGCATGTTAGATTTCCTAATGCTTTCTGATTCTGATTATTTCAAATTATTCATTTTCCAGTATATTCTTTATTTCTTTAATGAAACTTTTTGTTTCTATTTTGCCTTAGGTTCTTATTATTCTTCACATCAGAGAGTCTTATTATTATGTATTTCATTCATCCAATGAATATTTATTGAAAGCATGCCAGAATCTGTTTTTGGTGTTGGGAGTTTAAGCATGAAAAGGCAGATGTGGTGTCTACTAAGATAATTACAGATTGTAGAAAGTGCTGTGAGGGAAGATAAGAGGATGATGGGTGAAGGAGTGACCATTTTATATTCTGCAGTCAGAGAAGAGGTGACATTTCAATGCAAAAAAAAAAAAAAGCCAAGCAAATTCTTTTCAGGCACAGAACACCAACTGCCAGGGCACCGAGGCTGGACAATGCTGGAGTGTTCAGGACACAGACAGATAGCATAGCTGCGAGGCAGAGAGAGGTTAAACTGAGATTGGGAAGGGACGCTGGAGCCAGGTAAAGCAAGACCTTGTAGGACAGAATCACAGCCCCGTGTGTATACTTGACACTTTGAAAAACCTGCACTGAATTTTTAAAGTGAGGCTCATGTGTACAATGACGTGAGATTTCCCACATACATCAAATACCGTTTATTATGATGTGCTTTAATGTGATGAAGATTTTGTATTTGGAAAGCTCTTTCTCTTTTTATACGTTCTTTCTCTGGGCAACTTTATACCTTCAAGTACCACTACATGTAGATGCATACATTAGAGCAAAGTAGAAGATCTTCACTGGGAAGCTAGCTCATCAAAAGAGCATAAGATAATATGATGATAATTTTAATGGTAAGGGTTAACCCTTATTATGTGCTGTATGTGCCAGGTACTTTCCTAAGTATTATCTCACTTAATAATTTATATACTTTATGGTATCAGTACTATTACTATTTCTGTTTTATGGGTAAGGAAACTGAGGCACAGAAAGACTCAACTTACATAGAGTCATAAACTGGGAAATGGCAGAGTTGGAATTCCAACCTAGGCATTCTGACTCTGGAGGTCAAGTTCGCTTAACCAATAGTTTATTGTCTCTCAATAGAAATTTGGTAAGAATCACCTTGTTCTTAGCCATCAAGTAAACATGCACTGGCACATATGTTAAAAAGACACTAGGAAGATGGCATACTGACCATATCTCATCTTCACATTGGGCCTCTCCTCTGAGCTCTGGCCTCATTTCAAGTAACTATATGCTATCATGTCATACTCATATTTAAGATCAGACTCACCATCTTCCTTACAAATACAGCTTTCTACTTTATTTTCTATTTCTGTTAATAGAATCAGTAGTCATTCCAGATTTAAAAAAAAAAATTAAAGAACCTTAAACCCATCCTGACTCCTTCCTTGGTCACCTCACTTCCCCCAATCAGATCAGTTACCAGTTATTACTGATCCTGCTTCCAAGATATCATCCATCTCTGGCTGTCCATTCACTCAAGTTTATTGATTTCTCACCTGGATCAACAAGTGTTCCTGAGTGCTCTCCCCACTTCCTGAGGCTGTATCTATTTCTTTTTCTTCAACCAAACCTGATCCATTCTACACAATACCAAGAGATTGATCTTAGAATATATAGCATGTTCATATTAATCCTTTGTTTAGTAACTTTTTTGGATCCCTAATCCCGAGTGGACCAAGTTCAAACTCACTGGCCAGGCCAAATTCCAGTCTGCTGCTCAAACCCTTGATGCTCCAGACAGACTGAACTTTCACTAATCCTTGATCCTGCACTGTGATTTATCTTGGTGCCTTATTCTAAATCAGTGTGCTGAGTTAAAGAATTAGTTCAAGGACATAAATCCCAATAATTATGGATAAAACAGGTTGTTTTTTTTGTTTTTCCATCCACACTGTCCATGACCATCACTACTGTTTTTTTTTTCTAATCTATGTTACTATTTATAAGGTATAGTATAGATGCTATGATGGTGGGTAAATAGCACCTGTCCTCAAATATGCCATAATTTAATTATACAATCAGGTTTATGAAATCTAACTATTTTGAAAAAAAAGCTGATTAAAATTTGTATCACTTTTGGCAATTTTAAAGTGTAATGTTGTGTGTTCACACCTCTGTGGAACCTTTATAGTCACCACATCAGCAACAATAAAGATACCCGTATAGATCTGTGTATTTATTATACCATTCTATATTATTAGTATAAATACAGCATTCTTCTGTTTCAACAAGCTAATTAGTTCTTTGTTCTCCTGCAGGCATTCCATCCTTTTAAAACCTCACATTTTTGGTCACACCTTCCTATCTTCATGGAATGCTCTTGTTCAGTTTCTAGCCAGATTCTTCCCACTTTCATAGATCAAATCCCAACTCCCCAGAAAAGCCTCTTGTGCACATCCCAGCATGAAGTGACCTCTGCCTCTCTAAACTTTGGCAGCACCATTCATCTGAGAATTAACCTCTTAGGACTTTATGACCATTTTTAATATTGATATCTCCTTTTTTACAAATTTCACTTTTCATGTGATTATTTGGCAAGAAAGCAAATGGGTAGATCATTATAACTTATCTTGATTATATTTACAAGCCCCTAAAGATTCAAATCTTTTATTTCTTGGCATATCCTTTACATAAGTACCCAAGAATTCAGTACTAATACTTTGCTCCTAAGAATTCAATAACTAATACCTGAGTAGTGCAAAATTAGAAAATCCCATCAGTCAAATTAAGAGAAATCTTCTCTATGGTGATTGTTTTCTTAATAATACATCAATTATTGAAGAATCCCAAAAGAATTACTAAACATTGTATTATCGATGGTGAATTGAAGTAGAACTTCATTAAAATCTAACATTACCATTCCAGTGAGCATAGTCTCTAATAAATAAGGTTATGAAACGTAATACATTGAGTGATGAAAAGCTCTAATATCATCAACATTTTGTACCATTAAAGATAGATCATGTACTGTGAGCAACAGGACCAACTGAGCTCCTAGCTCCCCATGGAGTGCCAGTCATCTTAAGCCAGACATTTCCCAGGAAATGACATGTTCCTTTAGCTCCCACTCATTCATTAAGGGTCATAGGTAATGTAGATCTAAAGAGCACAGGATCATAATGAAGACTTTGAAAAGCTGACATCTGCAAAGATAGATATCGCAGAACTTAATGTAACCAGTAAGCAAATGGTGAATGTTTTGTGTAAAAATAATCTCAGATATGAAAAGTTGCATAAGCAGCTTCAAGTATGGTAAAAGGAGGTTAATAGCCAATGGTTGGATAAATGCTGGGAAAATATTTAAAAATGATCTCTCAAGCTACTGTGTGATTCTGTGGACATAGAGGAGCCATGGACAGGCCTAGAAAAAGAGGAAGGCTGTGGTCAAGATTCACTTTATTCACTCCTAATACCAACCATGGCATAGTTTAATCCCCATTTCCCTTCTCCACATCTTTTCTTTCAATTAAGTTTACTCCTTTCCACAGACCTCTGCTTGTGAGTCCTGCTCCTGATTTCACATTGTCTATTATACTCATTCACCAGATAACCTCATCTTATTTCCCTGATCTGCCTCTTTTTCTCCTGAAATTACCCGACATCTCAGTTTTCCTGGAAACTTAACCCAATTAGGGGGTCAAGGTGAAGGTCATCTACACCCATAAAAAAATATCCTCTATCCCCATATTGTTTAAGACTTAAGCATAGGGGCTGGAGTTGTAGCTCAGTGAGAGAGCACTTGCCTAGCACAGGTGAAGCACTGGGTTCAATTCTCAGCATCACATAAAAACAAATAAATAAAATAAAGTTTAAATTCTTAATAAAAAAGACTTAAGCATAAAAGACAGTAACCTCCAAACATGTTGATATACATGTGAGTTCTGAGCCTTATTATTACTTTAGAATTCATTTCAAAGTATTCTGAAAAGATCAACTAAAATTCTAAAAAATGAACTGAAAAGAAAGGCAGAAAAAGTGAAATAAGAAAAGCAAAAAAAAAAATTTTTTTTTTTTTTTTTAGTATTAGCACTTCCTGTATTCATGCAACAAATATTAATGAGGCAGTTTTGATGCCAGGCACTGTGCTGGACACTAAGGACAGATGTTAACCACTATAACTCAGAGTTTGTTAAGCAGAAAGAAATGTAACAAATAACAAGAAATGGTTATGAAAAGGTAACCAGAGACCAAAGAGAAGCTGATAAAGAACCAGAGGTGCAAACAGTAGGTGAGATAACTGAAAAGGCCTATTTGTTCAATGCTGCTCATTCCCAGCGGGCAGTATGTGGTTCTGAACACCTGCAGAGCATTCTGAAGATGAAAGTGAAATGATTAAGGCAAAGGAGTTTATTAAACAAAGGCCCTTCAAAAAAGGTTTGGATGGGGTAATTATTGGTATATTTGAAAGAGGCCAGATTGAACCTATTCAATTTTACAGAGAAAAAGGGGAATTTATATACATGAAAGGATTTAAGAATTATTAAAAAAATACTTTTAAAAACAACTCTTAAATTACTTTTAAAAGCAACTCTTAAATCCCCTTAACATTTAAATAAGAATTTTTTTTTGTTTCAAAACAATGAAAAAAGACTTTCCAAAAGAAGTGGTAGAAGAAACCCCATTGCTTGAGATATTAAAAACCAGATGGTCCAAAGTCCCAGAAAATATTCACATGGGTTCCATTCTTCACTGGGTGAAAGCAGAGAGACCAGCTTCATGTAATATATGGTTTGCATCTCTAGTTTAGCAATGCTATGAAAATAATGATTTGCATTTCCTTGAACTTTCCCTTAATTTCCTGGCCCTCCCCTGTGCTCTTACAGTGTTCGGTGTTCACTTCTGTTAGAACTGGCCTTACAGGAATTGCCTGTTAGCTTGGCCACTGGGCCATTCTTCTTCTAGCTTCACATGACATGAGCTTATAGGGTTTTCTCCCTGTCCCTAGGGACTACTGTGCACTATGGGTTCTGGAACCTGCTCCCCTTACATCATGATTCTGCATTTATTTCCACCAGATCCTTGGGGGTTTCACAATTTTTATGTTGAATTTCTTGGCTTGGGCACACCACACTTGAAGGTTACGTAAATTTGGACCTCCAATTGTACAGAGTTGGAGTTTTGATTTATCACAGAAACCCCAACATCACCAACATTTTCTGGAACTGAGAAAAGATAAAAAGTTTCCTGTGGCTACCCAGGAATGGCGGGGCAGAGGGGGGTCTCACTTGCAGCTGTCTGTTCTCACAGGCCCAAAGCTTTGTCTCCTGTATCCGTAAAGATGTTCCAACTCCAGCCTTTCCATCCTGCAAATAGTGTGTCCCTTTGAGCAAATGGGGAAAAACAAGTTTGTTTCAACTTGGTATTGCTAGAGGTTGAATTCTTAGCCATAAGTAATCACTACAAAGACACTACAATAGATACTTAATTATAGGTACTTGATTTATAAATTTAATTCAAGTTAAATAAACAAAATTCTGAATATGTACTGTGGGCAAGGCTCCATGCGAGGTGCCTAATATCCTCTCTCCTGAGAACTGATGAGCTTTAACATTTAATATTAATTACTTCTTGACAAGAAGACATTTTTGTTGAATTTATGAAGGAAGAGATCTTAAGTGGCTATTGAATTTACAAAGTAAATGATCCTATATAGCTGCTTAATGCCACTTAGGGTAAAAATGACATTTGTATATAAAAAGCATTATAGAAGTTATATCAAGGTAGAGATCCATCCAGATCCAACTATGGACTTTGATTTTTTTCAGCTAAGAATAACACATATTTGCAATCTAAGTCATGTTAAATCAGGTTAATGTGGTGATTTTAGAATAGGTCTTAAAAATGGAGTTGGCATTCCAATCAACTCCAATCCTTCTAATTTAAATAACTTATTTTATGCCCTATGCCAATCAATCATTTTCTCCCCCAGAAAGTCAAACCAGTTTTTACACTATTCATTTGTAAAACTTACATGACATAAACATTATGTGACAGAAGTTGTTTGTTATTAAGACAGAGAATATCGTCTCAAAGAAGCTTGTCATCTGGAAATAGGAAAAATCACACAAAGTAATTTTATTTGTATCATGGCTTCTTCACTGTTGGCTACATTTGTGACAGCAGATTTCATACTAAATATTAACAATATTTTGTTTATGCTTGAATTTGCTACAGTAGGATGTAGACTTTATTCAGAATTTTCCTGGTTAGAAAGAAGACTGTTCAGTTAAATGATATACTTGTGGGATGGTGACAAAGAATTATAGACATTATGTATCTAAGAAAAGTAGATTGACACTTTGGTGTCAAAATTTTTTTTCTTTTCAGTACAGGGGATTGAGCCCAAGGCCTTGAACATGCTATGCATCCACTCAGGCACTGAGCTGCATCCCCAGCCCTTCTCACTTTATTTTGAGACTGGGTCTTGCAAAATTATCCAGGCTGGACTCAAATTTACAATCCCCTGCCTCAGCCTCTCGAGTAGCTGGGATTACAGGCATGCACCACCACACCTGGCTTGACGTCAAAAATTTTGAAGTTTCACTTTCCCCTTGAAACTTATAAAATTCCTGTTTAGGGAGGTTAAAAAAAAAGGCAAAATATTCACAATTTCATTTGATTCAAACTAATAGAAACACTAGTTATCAGCAGGCGCAGGCTTTAGGAAGTCATGGATATTAATATAAATAGTATGATTATAATGAATGAGCTGTGGAGACAGTTAATCTATTTGCTGGAAAGAGTTATTATTGGACTTTTATATAGGTCATAAAGTCAGGCTTATATTTCTCATTTTCAAGAACTAATACAATAAGAAAAATTGACATTTTTTTTAAATTTCTTGTGGTGTTGAAACAAGTCTTATTTGTAAATTTTGATGTAATTTTGATGAGATCTTTTTTAAAGAACTTTTGCATTGTGTTGAGTCTTTTGGTTTGTGAAATGTAAATGTGGATGTCTATGATTTGTTTTGTTTGGATTTTTCTGTTCAATATGTGAAAATACCCATGAGACAGGCTCCTGCTGAATATTTGGTCCCCATGTCATCAGTGCTGTGAGTGCACGTTGTCAGTTGTTTAAACATTGTTGAATCCACTGTGGGTTGGCAAGAAGCATCTGGGAGCCAGACCTTTCCTGTGGACACATGCCAAGTGCTGGATTGTATTTCCTCGATGTAGTGAACTATATCGAGATAATTTTTCTTCTTGAGTTTTTTAATCCAGAAATTATTTTCCAAAGCTGAGTAAAGGATCATATGATAAAATCATTTATAAGAAAGCTACCTGAATTTGTAACCACTGGTTGATTACCACTTTTCTTTAGCATACATGTAAACAAATCATGCAGTTGGACCACATGCAGATAGTTAACATTATGATCCTAAGTAGACTGTTTGGGAAAGTTCATATTGTTCTTTCATATATTCTCTTTAAATCAATAGTTTACTCTAAGCAAGGACAATAAACATTGAATGACCATTTAAATACTGTAGTTGGGCATGCCGTTAAATTTACATGTTTGATTGCATATGTAATTAGATGGAACTAAAACCCTAAATTACATTTTATATAATGTACATAATTATAGCATAACATTTATTCTAACTAAAAGTGCCAGAAAAAGTTTATTAAATGTTATATTAAACTTAGAAAATATAAGCAGTTGTGATTTGGGGATGAGAAAACAAGAATGCTGTATCATACTTGAAAATAGACAATAGGTTAGTTTTAGAGCACTGATTGCCTGACCCCAGACCCCTAAACTGGTACTTTATTTGCTACCCTGGGACACTGTGAACAGAGACCTTGAAAAAGTCACATCTGGTTTGCCCACAGTGTACAATGAGAACACCTTGGCTCTTTTACATAAGAGCAGATGCTTTGTTTATGTTGGCTTTATTTCTGGAATCCAAGTAAGGGAAACTTTCAAATGAGAGTTCAGCCTATCCCTTTAGGAGGCCAAAACTGATCAAGTGTGTTGTTTTTTGAGCTCAAATTTTTATTCTTAACGTACCATAAAGAGCATCAAATACTATTTTGTGGAAATGAACACCAGGACTCCATCAGAAGAGTTCCGTATGCCTAACCTCCCTTTACTCCCCCAGAAGCTTCTTCCTTGCTTCTTTTGGCAGCCCCTTTCTACAGGAAATATCCTGGTTCTAGAAGATCTTTCCTTTTCCAGGCATTATAACATTTTATCATAAAATTTTCAGTGTGAAAAAAAAATACTGCTTACTTTAAAATTGAAAACACCTCAAAAACATAATTCTGAAAGTCTCTGCACAGCCCTCCATAGGTTTTTAGAAATTTGTATTTTTATTTAGTGTTATGTAAAGTGCTTTAATTTGCTGCATTTTTCATGTCTTACCGCAGTCAAATCTGGTGATAGTCTATAGCTATCTTATTCAGGATTAATCAATCTTTTGAGGCTCCTGGCAAGGATAGAAGCTGCTCTCAGCTCTGCTTGCCTCAGGGCTTGGCCTTACAGTTTTTTCATCATATTCAGTCTCTGGGAGGGAGACGCTGGGAGATGATTTTTCCATTTGCAAGCTGCTTCCCAACAGAAAGAAAAATGGAAGGGGCAAATGCCAAGCTTTTCAGTTTCTGTGGCCATTACAAACATGACTTGTCTCCTGTTCTTAGTAGTGTACACTGTTTTTCAAGGGGGCTTTTTTTTTTTTTTCTGGATTGTCAGTGTTAGCCAAGTTATTTTGTCAATGAAGAATCTTGAAAATAAGAATATATGTCAATATAACACCATGAGATTAACTTTCTCATCAGTTGCATGTTATAGAAGTAGGTTAAAGTGCTGTTTAATTAATTAACACACATAGGAACAAGTGATACATGCTGAGTCTTATACTGAGAAAGAAGAAAAACCATAGTACTTCAGAACTTGAGCAGTAAGCAGCCAGCCTAGATTCAAATCCTGACACTGTTTATTATACCTGTGTTTTGCTAGTGCTAGTTATTTAAATGTTTCTATACATCCATTTCTTCATCTGGAAAACGGGAATTACGACCTATCTAGATTTTGAGGATTGAATGAGATTCATGTATAAAGTGCCTAGCAGTGCTTGGTACACAGTAATTCCTCAGATTGTTATAATCTCTGTGATTAGGCAGCTACTATACAGTGGCCATTGTGTTGGCTATTTCACCTCATTTTGTCCTCACAATAATTCTCTAAGGTAGAATTTATATTTACATTTTTCAGATAAGAAAATTGAGGGTCAGAGTATTGAATTAATTTGTCTAAATTTGTATAGGTAGCAAAAGAGGGTAATATGAATTGCTAGAACACAAATTAATTATTTAAGTTTATATATTTTCATTGTGTCTTTTGAGAATATATATGCAATTAACTCCTGCTTTACTAGTTCCATTATAATTAATTTACCTTGGTATTATTTACTGAGGCATATATATTTTTTGAAACTTAAAATGTAAACGACATTTGAAGATACAGTGACCTAATTAATTTACATTTAAATGATGATTGAACACTCAACCTTTTGAAACCTCATGTAAAAAGATATGGCTGTAGGTCATTGGTTCGCAAGGTGTTGTCTCTCAGCAACATGTGCTGGGAACTTGTTAGAAAAGCATATTCTTAAACTCACTCCAGATCCACTGAAACAGACTGTATGGTAGGTCTCAGTCTGGGTTTTTACAAGTCCTCCAGGTGCCTCTGATGCCTGCTAAAGCTTGAGAAGCCCTACTCTGGGTAAACAACACATCTAGGTAATATACAGATGTATTGATGTGGCTCATACTTCCTCATCCAAAATGATAAGTTATATATTGTAGAAGTTATATATTGTAATACGTGATGGTAATAGAAAACTATGGTTGGGGTTCTTATTGGACAATTTGCCTGTAGATATTCAGATTCAATATTGTGGGCTTGATCCCTTTCATGCCTTGGATTAGGCCTCCTAGGCAGGTGGTAGCCGTTACTGGCAGACACAGTCCAATAAGTACAAAGAACTGAGAGATGGGAAGTGGCTCTGCCCTCTATTATAATGGTTGGTTTTTCTGATATTTCAGTCACTAGATTCTTCAATCAAGAGGAACTGATGTTAAGAATATTAAGAGGAACTGATGTTAAGAATATTAAGAGGGAGGGAAAGCAATAAACAACCATTACCATTGTATCTTTTTCTGTCTTTAGATGCAATTTAAATGTGGAAGCAGCATATTGAAAAAATGAGTAGGGTCAAAGCATATAGGAAATAGGTAAGCTGTTACTACATCTAAATTTAATTGTAGGGGGAAATGGACAAAAGCTCTTATCATTTTAGAATTCATGATAGGAAAAGAAGGGTCATCAGCTGGAAGGACGGATTTATCTAGACTCTAGGAAGGTAGACTTCAAAAAATTCAAATAAAGAATAGCACAAACATATGGTATTAAAGACTAATAAGCTGGGTATGGTGGCACACACCTGTAATCCCAGCAGCTAAGGAAGCTGAGGCAGGAGGATGGCAAGTTCAAAGCCAACCTCAGCAAAAGTAAAAAAAAAAAAAAAAAAAAAAAACCTAAGCAACTCAGTGAGACCCTGTCTCTAAATAAAATACAGATTAGGGCTGGGGATATAGCTCAGTGGTTGAGTGCCCCTGGGTTCAATCCCTGGTACAAAAAAAAAAAAAAAGACCAATAAGTATTTAAAAATGACATTTGAGTTTTAATTATAAATAATGCCAATAAAGAAAAAAGGGGGAGAAACTAAAATATATCTGTATATAAGGATGCTACATTCTCTTCAATACAATGCAACTTTAAAAAGAATGTATCAACAGTTGAAATGGCCTAGTGGCAAAGAAAATATGAAAATTATTGAAATTTATCAATTATAAGTACAGCAAAAAGTATACGATAGCTATGTGGTTTTGTTTGTTTCCAAAACTTACTAGGGACTAAATAGTTCAGAGCAAAAAAAGTTCCATTTCTATTTTATTTGTTTCTTTCTGTGACTAATTATCCTCCAACTGATAAGGTTAGTAAGAGGTAATAGAAGCCCAGGATTGGCGGAGAGATTAAAATGGAATACCTCGTTAGCCAAAATCCATTTAGTTTTAATTCAGCAAGTAGTCTTGGAAAACCATTTTTGTCTCAACCCTTGTGTTAGGCTGTGATAATATAAATAAATCCTTGAGGAGTTCATACCTGGAGGGAAAGTAGACTCGTAGACAAATGTTGGTAGTGCCCCATGAGAACACTACTAATGGAAGCCTTTCCAAGACTTGATAATACATAGGAGAGAAAGGTCAGCTGCTTGCAGGGATTTGGGGAAAGGAAAGCATCCTAGATGGGGGTCTGAACTATGTCTTGAAGAGCAGTAAGACTTAGGTTTGGTTTCTGGCCCAGATAAAAACTGTCTTACAAGAGATCTTGTACATGAAGCCTCTCTACTACTGGGAAAACTGACAGATGAGAGAGAAGTCATGAACTTTTCAAAGACTAGAAAGTGGTACTATTGTAAGTTGGGTTCTTTGAGACAGACTGGGAGACAGTTGGTTGTAGGTTTATTGGTGAGTGATCTTGGGAGGAACCCTCAGATGAAGTGAGGAAGGCGGGACCAGGCTGGGGTGACTCTGCAGGATTGTGTCACACTGAGGCAAAGGGATCTGTTTTTGTGTCCCTGTTGGCTCCAGTTGCCCTCTGGGAGGGGGTGACCTTGAGTGAGGCAATTCCTTGCAGCCAGGGCATTTTTGAGTGAAGGACACAGCTGTGAGCCAGCTGCAGCCTGAGTCTCGCAGCTGGAAGATGACCATGTTGGTTCTGAAGAGGGCATCTGGTATCTACTAGAGGTGGGTTCTGAAAATTCTACACAGTTTAGGGACTTTGAAATGGATTCCAGAGAAGCTGCTAACATGAAATGTCACAAAGTGTCTTTATACCATCAGAAGATGAAACAATGATTACTAGATTACTAGAAATCATTTTTTTTGGAAATGCAGGCATTAACGGGACTTCATCCAGTCTCATGGCAGGATTCTCATAAAATCTATGTAGATATAGTGAGCTTGGGATCACTAACTATACAGCTGTACTCTAAGGGTGCTAATTAATTGAGTTTGTGAATGTCTTAGAGCTTTGTTCTCAGTATCAGTGTCCAACATATTCAGCATTGCCTTGGAGGAAATACAGAGGCCTAGTCTCAACAGAATGAAATCATGGGTCAAATCCAACAAGATGAAATATTATAGGGTGTCCCACTTACTCCAGAAGTCTAGTTGCACAACTATATGAAAGAAGAGACTTGGCTTTGTGGTAAATGGGAAAAACACAGGGATTTTTGGTCAACAGCTCAGTGTGAGTCAACAGTGCAGTGTGATTCAATCCTGATAATGAGTGCTTTGGGAATGTAAAATAATTATCTGGATAGCAAGATGTCCACTCCCCCCCCCCATAGTGTAGATGAACACTGTTTAGTTATTTAACTAAAATTATCCTTAAATACAGGACAGTCATTCTCAAACTTTTTGGTCTCTGGATCCCTTTATAATCTTGATAATAAAGCTTTTGTTTATGTGGGTTTTGCCTCTCAAAATTTACTGTATTAGAAATTAAAACTGAGAACTTTAAAAATGTGTGTTTATTAGTGAATTTTAAAATCACATTAATAAAGCTATTATACATGTACTTATTTTTGAGAAAATAACTATTTTCCAAGAAAATAGAGGGGAGTATGTTATTGCATTTTGGCAGCTCTCTTCAATGTGTGTCTTTTTAAAAAATATTTTTAGTTGTAGATAGACACAATACCTTTATTTTATTTATTTTTATGTGGTACTGAGGATTGAACCCAGTGACTCACATGTGCTAGGCAAGTGCCTTACCACTGAACAATAACCCAACCCTGCATGTGTGTCTTAACAGAAGACATTCAGACTCTTATATCTGCTTCCACATTCAAATGTGTTGTTTTAGTTGAAGTATAATCAACATGTAATGAAAATCCACCCTTATACAGATAACTGTGTGGTAGCAGAAGGAAGGTATGTTAATAGTCCTTGCAGGTAATTGTAGATATTTTTCTTTGATACTGTTCCCAGACCCCACAAATAGTAATTAAAGGTTAGTTGCAAGGTGGAAATGAAACGGTGTCAGTGAACTTTTGATATTTTTTACATTTGAGTTTGTAGATCTGCCTAGTGCTCTGAAGTGGATCCTTTACCCATGAATGATTTTGTAATGTCATGTGTCAGTCAATTAAATAATCAATATTTTACTACATTATTCAGAACCTCCAAATATTGACACAACTTATTTTATTTGTTCTTTTTAGGTATTCGTGGTAGTAGACACAATTTTTTAAAAATCACATTTGTTTTATTGACAATAAAAATTGTGAGTTGTTTTCCTTGAAATAATAAGCTCACTTTATTTTTGAGAAAATGTTTGCAGATTCCCAAATCTGGATAACTGTAGTTTGTCAGTCATTTGAGTAAAAACAGCATTCCATGAAAACAAAAATAAAAACAGCTTGTCCAGCTCTTGCACATCTGGTGGTACAACAGAAGTGCTTTATGCATCCTGATTTTGTCACACAGAATATTTAAAAGGCATGTACTAAATAAAGTCTGGTATTAGGTAGAAATAATTTTTACCTCTCTTCATCAAGGACATTCTTTAGTGAAGCTAGTCTGTCTGTCTGTCTCTCTCCTCCTCTCCTCCTCTCTCTCTTAAATGCTGGTGTAAGACAGTGAAGGATGCAACGACAGTTTAGTGCCACTATGCTGATTTATGCTAAGGTGTCAGCAGTTTTACCCATCATTGCTTCTCAACATCAGTGCAAATGTTAACACAGTGAAAAAGGCACATAATTTATGTCTTAGTAGCATTATGAAAATATTTTGACCTCACAAACCCCTGCCCCCTGAAAGGGTCTTGGAAATCACTGCTGATAGAAGGGATATGGAACCAATAAGTCTCATGGTGTCAGTTCCTCATATAGTACTCTGCTTCTTCTTCTTTGGATTCTTGAAAATGAGGTTAAGGTGTACTGCACTTGATGAGGAAGAATATATTTGCATAGGTGATCGGAGGAAACAGACAAATCTGGCAGCAAATGAGCTCTGCACCCGTGTATCTGCTTTTCTCCGGAGGTTCCAGGAGGCAGCTGAAGATCCTTATGAAATGGCCACATTACAATTAAATGATCTTCACACCAAGCTCATTATTATTATTTTTTATCTAATGACATTCAAAAACAGAAATCAAAAAAAATCTTAAGTTGATGAAATACTTTTACTTTCTAAAAAGAAATTCAGAATGGTTTACAATGAAACACACATACATTTGGGATAAGAAGTGTATAGGAATAATGAAATACATGCACATTTGGGATATTTGTATTAAAAATAAGAATCAAGAAAAACCATCTGGGTGAGGTGGCATGTGCCTGTAATCCCAGTTACTTGGGAGGGTGAGGCAATGGGATCACAAGTTCATGGCCAGCCTTGGCAACTTAACGAGTTTTAAAAAAAGGGCTGGGAGACCCTGGGTTCAATCCCCAGAACAAACAAACAAAAACAATAAATAAATAAAAACAAAAGAAAACAAAACAATCAAACCAAAGAAAGAAAAACTAGTAATTATATAAAGGTGGCCTAGAAGGAGGTGTTAATGGTGGTTATGAATAGGCCCCAAACTGTTTTACTTATCTCTATTTTTTTTTTGGCTTTTCAGCAATGAGTAGATATTGCTTTTGTAATAAGAATAATAGCAAAAAAGATTGATTATATGAAAAAAAGGAACCAGAAATATAGAGCCAAATAGAAGTTTCTATAACTGAAAAATAATTCAGACTTTGCTTGGTTAAAAAATTTTTAGCATTGTAGAATTTATTATGTATTTTAACTGAAAGCTTAAGAATTTGGAATATATTAGGATTGCAAGAGGATTTTTTTATCCCCAGGGGATAGTACAAGGAGACAAGGAGCCACGTTTTATAGTTTTCCTGTCAAACTCTTCAGGAGTAGGATCGTTGATGCACAGTCACTTCTCTTTTTTTAAACTTTATTTCTGTTTATTTTTTATGTAGTGCTGAGAATTGAACCCAGTGTCTCACACATATTAGAGAAATGTTCTACCACTGAGCCACAACCCCAGCCCCCACAGTCATTTCTGACCCATAGAATCCAGCCTCCCGAAACTCAATTTTTAACCCATCTGCTTTCATCATCTGCCTTAATTGCCTGTACGTGGTCAGAAGTGCTCCTCCAGGCACAGGCCATACTTAAAAAGTGTCCACAGTGCACGTTGCACGGAAGGTGGGGCGGGGTGCAGGCTGTGTGACCTTGAGCCAGACGGTCGCATCCTCAGCTCACTTCCCCTGTTATGAAATGAGGAAATGGAACAAGATATCTAAGGTTTCTTTTCCTTCACAGTTTTTTTTTCCTGATTCTGTCAAGTGAGGTCTTTGCTTGAGTTTTGAATTTTTTCCTCAACATCCCAACTGTGATGTTAACACATAGAATGTCTATGTAAAAAATTGCTATTTTCACATTTTTATATTCATGTTTAAATTATTAATTTTAATAATATAATACAGAAATGTACTATGATCTCATGGCATTTCCTTTTTCATTTGAAGTGCAGTGATAACCTTTTCATATTAAACCTTATAAGAATAGAATGTCTAAATTAAAAATAAGATTGTATGATTGAACAACTGTTACTTATTTTGTTGCTTTTTATATTATGTTGGCCTTTGTGGTTGCTGCATTCATGAGTTGTTGTAAAATAACTTGCTGTTAAGGTAATAAACTTGACACTATACACTAATTGTGTGTTCCCCCATCCCCCTAGAAATCTGGCTATCTCATTATCCTCCCCAAATCCTTGTTCAAAGTGCTATCAGCTAGACATTTTTCTTCCTGCTATGAAGTACTGCAGAGACATGACGGAGAAGTAGAAGTCAGAGTTACACAAGTCACCAGAACTGTAACAATGACCCCAATTTGCTCAATTTCCAGGAGCAATAACATGACTCTAGCTATGCTGTTTTAGTTATCTTTATCCTTCTGTACATGTTAAAGTGTATGTAAGGCTAAAACTTAGGCACATGCTTACATAAAGATTGTATCTTATTACTTTAAAATGTATGTAATACATTTCATAGAAGAATCTTTAGAAGTGTCATATTTATGTTACCGATAGTTCTGGATTTATAGGCCCTTGAGGATCACTCTCCCTCATTTTTATAATCTTGACTTTCTTGCCTATATCCCCTTGACTTTGTTCTTTAACTTTCCTTACCCTCCCTCCAGCCTTTGTAGCTCACCATAGGTTTTGGAAGAGAAGAGGCATGAGGTGTTATTTGTCCATTTGTGTAAAGCCTCCCAGCATTGCTCCCTTCTTTTGCATTGTACCATCAGGACCAGCCCTTTGTGTCTTCAGTTCCCTTGTTCTGTCTGTTACATCCACTCAGGAACATCTTACTTGCAGCACCCAGAGCCTGAACCCCTGTTGAAATGTGAAAGACCTTTACCATCTCCACTTTAGACATGTTTTTCTTATTGAAATTAAATAAAAAGGAAACGAAACTGGCTGGCCTAGAAATAATTCTTTTTGAATCATGAGTTGTATTTGAAACCTTTACAAAATATTCAGTACTATGTGCTGGTGTTGGGGCTGTTGAGTATGTACTGAGCTAGAGGTGGAGAAAGAGCTAGAACAGGAAGGAGCAGGCAGCCTGTTTTTTATCCTCAGCTGCAATTGTGTTTCTAGAGCAACACTAAAAAGATTGCTTCATATACAATGCCCACCTATGTGAAAACGTTTTCCAACTCCAGAAACATGATTTTGTTTATATAAAATTTTGGAAAATAATCCATCTATAAAGCAAAGATGTATATATTTGTATATATATAGGTAGAAAAACATGTCTAAAGTGGAGATGGTAAAGGTGAGTCTTTCTACAAACCAATAACTGAAAGAAGTTCACCAATGTTTCGGAGCAATGGGTTATCCTTCACATTTCAATAGGGGTTCAGGCTCTGGGTGCTTCGAGCAAGATGTTCCTGAGCTGATGTAACAGACAGCACAAGGGAACCGACGACCCAAAGGGCTGGTCCTGATGGTACAATGCAAAAGAAGGGAGTAATGCTGGGAGGCTTTACACAAATCGACAAATAACACCTCATCCCTCTTCTCCCTCTCTCTCTCTCTCTCTCTCTCTCTTTGCAATGCTAGGGAATCAAACACAGGGCCTCATGTATAACAGGCAAGTGCTCTTCTACTGAGCTACATTCCCAGCCCTTAAATTGAACATTTTAAGGAAAATCAAGGGAAAATACACTTTGGCTCAGAGTTAGGGCTTAGTAACAGGCCTGAGGTTTAAATGCTGGCTCACATACTCTGAGTCTGTGAACCTGGGCAAGTTATTCAAGCTCTATAGATTTCATTTCTTGAATTCATAAAACGATGAGGATAAAAGTGCCTATTACTATCTCATAGAATTGTTATGGGGATGTTGTTATATAATGAATATAAGTGCAGATAATATGATATTTTAAGTAATAAATATTAATCATTCTTAATATGTAATTGCATAATCAGATGAAGGCCGGGCAGGTAGTAATCTAAACTCAAACTTCATTTTACAGCATGATTTCTTATTGTATCTATGTCTTTTACAATATGTTGGAACTCAGTAAAGCTGTTTTCTAAAGATGTTTGTGAGAAAGGTAAAGGTTTTCTTAGGTTGCCTCCTCTTCTTCTTGAAGTGCTCATCACATATCCTGCCTTAATATTAACAGTGTCCTCAGCTTTTCTCACTCAGTGTCACCTAAACATGTCATTTACTTATCACACTTCTTTTTGTTCATTTATCCTAAAAATAAGAACAATAGTAAGCCAGAAACAGCCATTTTGTTAAAAAAAAATGCATAGCTAGACAGATCTGTGATCCTTATTAGGGTTATAATCCATCTGTTATGGAACTGGATCAATTTGTAAATTAAATTGATTAATCTAAAAGGGGGGAAAAAGGTCTTAACTTTTCCCACAGTAAGCATTTTCTCAAATGGATTTTCCTAAAAAGATTTGGAAAAATTCAATTATCTGTTTTGCTTCCTCCCTTTGCTAAACCCAGAAAGAAGGCCAAGTATCTATTAAAAAGAGAAGTGGGTTGCATTTATCCTTTAGGATTCTATAGGGCCTGATTGCTCTTGGAAGTTCTATATTTTCTACATGGTGTAATGTTAAAACCTTTTGATTACTACCAGAGCATTTCTACTACTCACAGATTAGTATATACATTACCATGTTTGAATTATTTTCTGCACTTAGTTCACTTTACTGTTATTTTCATCTTGTCTGATCACAGAAATTCTCTTGATGATTCTCCTAACAATGTGTGATTGGAATAATAACTTCACATGTTGAAGAGTTTTGTGCTGCAGCTGAGAGGCATGTAAATACAAGCTGCTTATTTGCAAGAAGCTTCCAGATTTGCAATATGATTGCTATGGAAACCACATAATGAAAACCTTATAACCATCTGTGTGGTTTGATGGATTTTACTGCATAGCTGAGCTGTTTTTGTTTACTGTTATTAAAATGTTGAATGGAATATATTAACCCATGAACATTGACTATTTGAGGTATTAATTAGTATTATATAATGACATCGTGTCTCCACACCAAAATAAAATGTGCTTAACAATAAACCTAAATGAAACAACATGTGAGAGTATATATTTCTAACACATTGTGAAGGTGATTATTGCCTAGAATTCTGGTCACTTGTTCGTACATATTTTTTTAGTGGCTTGAGGAGCTTTGCTCTGCTGATAAATGAATATGTTAGGATTTATTTTCATGACTTTTGAATTTATTGGTTCACTCAGTATTTAGTGAACATCTCCTTTGTGCCAGGTTCTCGTTGAGATTCAATACGAGTTTTCCCCCCAAGATTTAAAAATACACACCAAATTTGATTTTATTGTATTTTATCTGGAAGCTGCTTATATTGTTAGCCCAAGATAAAATGAGTTGTTTGAATATTATTAAGAAAAAATGATGTATGAAATGCAGAATACTTTTGCTGAAAAGGTATAATTACTAGGTTTGACATGGAAAAAGGAAATGTTTTTAGTCTGCACCTTATGCTCTAAAATGCTGCTTATTAAAGAACATCTCAAATGAACTTCAGCTTGGATATTTTACAATGAATATTGATGCTTAAGTAAATATTATTAATATCATGCTGATAATTTAGGAATATATTTCTTAGGGACAGAGCTCTCTGACACCAATAATACAATCTTTAGCATACATTATAATTTCTTAAATTTAAAAAAAATTATATTTGATGGAGCTTTATTTTATTCACTTACTTATATGCAGTACTGAGAATCAAACCCAGTGCCTCACACATACTAGGCAAGCGCCCTACCCCTGAGCCACAACACCAGCCCTAATTGCTTAAATTTTAGTAAAAATAAATTTGTAATGATATTTTAAACAAATTCATTGCTAACTTTTTCAAGCAACAGAGCTTTCTTCTTTAATTGTTATAATTAATTTTTCTGATACTTGGAGCTGACTTTCTGATATTTGGAGAATATTGTTTACTATATTGTTGCAGTTATAGCTTTTGTCTAAGGGCAAATGTCCTTACCTCTTTTTATGTTTATTCTTATTATTGGATTTGTGACCAGATTGGAAAGGGAGTGAGTGCTAGGGACAAAGAAAGTGTAAAAAGTAAGTAGAACTTTCTACTTCACCTTTTAAAAAATAAACTATCTGTAAAGTGAGTAGGTTGGACCGACTGTAAATGTCCCTTCTACTTTTAAAGTTTATGTGAAAGTAGCCTATTAAACCATTTGTGACAACTAGTGTTTGAGATTTGGCATAAGTGAGGTAACTGTTCTTAAAGAGAAAAATACCATATTAAATTGCCACCGTTAGGTTCAACAATATGGGTAAAGCACCAAATATTTCCATCTGTTTCTTGTATTGGAGCTTTTATTATTTTGTTTGCATTGAATTACATAAACTCAAAACAGTTTTATTTGTCTTGTAAGCACAGTAACTCTCAAGCTTGATTTAAATGTGATTTTGATTCATCACCACTTAAACTCTCCAGGAGACGCCTAAGTATACATCTGCAGTCCTGACTTCTCTACCACACGTTACAGTTGCCCTTGGACATTCCCTGTGGGAAGCCCACCAGCACGTTAAATCACAACAAACTGCTGTGTTCCCCCACCACAGCAGATTGTCTTGGCTCTTCTCTTTTTAGGAATGACATGCCCCGAAACTCAGTCAGCTTAGCTCAGAGCCCAAGTCATCCACAGTTGTTCTATTTTCTGCCTCTCCTCCACACTCAGGCAGGAAGGCACAAAGCTTATCGATTCTGGTTCCTCTACCTCTCAAAACCATCTCCTTCTGATGTTTTTTCTCTTCTGCCTCTGTAGTTCAGGACTTCCTTCCCCTTTATCTAGATGCTCCCCCCGCCCCGCCCCGTCCCCGCTCCTCCAGGCTGACACAATGAGCTCAAATGATCATTTCTGAAGCAGAGTTTCAGTCCTGGCCCGTGTCTGCTCCAGAACCTTCTAGGGTTCTCACTACCCACCAAATCGTAGTCCAAAGTCTTTTAACTAGGTATTCAGGGACCCTAAATAACTAGTCCAAACCAGTAGCATCTCCTCCCATTGTGTGCTTTCCTTCATTCCCACATTATTTAGTCACTGAATGTGACTGTGCCTTGTTCTTTTAAGTTCATGGCTTTCTCTGGGTGTGCAAATAGCCTTCTTTTCGTCTCTCCTTATTTAAATTCTCTCTACCCCACAGGCCTTCTTGGCATTCCCCAGTTTGGAGGTTTCTCCTCTGCACCTCTTCAGTGCTGGTGTGTACTATTTGTCAGGTTTAGGTTCCTTTAGCCCACTTTCATTTATATCCTGTCTTCTGTCCCCTTGACGTGGTCAGCTTCCTGAGGGCGGGAGTTTATTACCCTTGTCTCCTCAGCAAATGCCCCTCTTTACTGCTAGTTAATACTCAGTGAAAATTGAACAATTGATCTCTATAAACTCATTTCTATAAACTGATTGGCAGTTTATAGAAATTTGGTTTATTTAATAGTCATGCTAACTATATTATGTATATTGCATATTTTTCCTTAAAGTTTTGGATTTTTCTTGAAATTATGATTTTTTATGAATACAGTTTTTCTCTGGCATGCCATTTATTCCTAGGTCCTGTCCTAAGTATTTCTAAGTTATGTGTAAATCCTTAGATGGGGAAAGTGGTAATGTAATAGATATATTTTTAATATAAAAGAATTGACTATTTTGAATATGTTTGAAGTAATGCTTTGGTTCTGAATAGTTCGATTCTGTTGTTTAGTGTTAGATTATTGATAGAGAAAAGGAAGGAAGGAAGGAATGTGATGGACAATGTGGAAAGAGTATAGACTACAGCACTGATTATAGGTAGGATATAGAACATGGACTTTAGAATCCCGACCTTAAGTTTGAATAACAAACTTTAGAAGTTACATCACTGTTTGAATCTCAATTTACTCATCTGTAGAAGGAGGATTTAAAAACTATTTATCTACAAAATCTTATCTCCCATAGTATATAACACATGGTAGGTGCTCGATATAATTTGGGGAGAATTAGTTGGAAAGATGAGGACCCTTCTGGTATCATCCTGTGTAGATTAAGCCAGAAAACATATGAAAGTGTCTGCTACTCAATAGATGCCTTACAGGCTACATGTATTGTATATCATGCATTTTTTCCTTGCTATATTGATATTTTAGGAACGATGATTTTATCAGTAATATTTCTGTCACACAATATAATGTAGCTTGTCAGTATAATGCTGAATGTTATTTTATTGGATTTAAGATGGCTCCAGATGAATTTCTATTAGTATTTAAAACAAAATGTGCAGTGTATTAGTATATATCTTAAATTTTGTCAAGCCAATGTGGGAAACCTCAGTAAATCTGCTATTGAGAAATAGCTGGCAGTTTATTTATTCCTTGTTAGATTATCGACAGAGGAATATGAATCTTGAGTGGTTTCATTTCTTTTAACAATAATAGTTACCTGTTATGAACTTTCGTTTTGCCCTAACAGTGGGGTAAGTTCTGTGTGGTTATCCCAGAGGAACCCCTTCAGTGTGCTGTTGATTTTTTTACAGAGGAGGAAGAGGACAACGCTTCTGTGAAAATGGAAGAACAAAGGAAGATGAGTCAGGAAAGTGTGCATCACACCTCAGGTAATGATTGTGCAGCTTCCTGGCAAAGCTTTTTTTTTAATTTTTTTTTTTATTTTTTAAGCCACTTTCTCACTACTCTAAAGACATTTACACAGCTCCCAGAAGTTGGCTTGTTTGGTCTGGATATCTTACCGCTGATAAGCTGCTTAGTCCCATTTAGGATGCATGAAAACCACTTGAGAAGGATTTATAAAGTAAGCCAATTTATACAAGGTATTCCTTCCTGAATTACTTTGTAATGACTCAATTAGCTTTCATTTCTGCACAAAGGAGATTTAGTTGCATAAATTAGCTTATCATCATTGAGGAAGTGTCACTGCTAAAGGACAGTTTATAGATACAACATGCAGTTGCTGTCAAACCTATAAGAATGTAATATAGACATCTGTGTATACTTTGTGCTTGAGCAGAACAGACTTCTGCCATTCAGAGACTAACAGGGGACAACAAGTTGCCCAGGGGACTGGCAATGTAGACATCTCTGAAAAGGTCAACTTGACACAGGCTCTGACAATCGACCCACAGCTCTGTCTTCTTTGATAAAAATCAGATAAACTTAAGACCGCTAATTGATCTGCAGCCTGTTTAAATGTTGGCCATGCATATCTTCATTGCATATGATTAGCACAGAAAGCAAATGAATTGGGTAAGAAATGCCAGAGTCCAGTGACAGCAGCTTAAAAATTGGAAAAGGACACTGTTGGCCTGGAAGACTAGGAAGGATGTTCCCCTTATCCATTTCCACTTGGCACATGGCCCCAGGTACTAATTATGACTGAGGCTAGAAAAATAACTGCACACGCTGTATACGGAATCACATGATACGAACCACTTTTCTTGCTTGTTGTTATTTCCAAATAGCAAGAGATAAACCATATCTGTAGTGCAAGCATGAGGTTAGTTTTGATAAACCAGCAATTATTTTACATGGAAAGAAGAGAAGAACTGCCTTCTTATCAGGACTTTACACCTCTTCATAGCCACATGTCAGCTGGGGCAAGGTCTGCCCTATCATCCCTCGGTCCTGCAAAGAGCTGGAGCTGGGGTCACCTTCCCCTCTCTGATATGTCCATACATCACTCTTTCAAGCTGTCAGAGGAGGGTGGACAAGAAGTGTATGTTCAGGAAGTAGCTTTCCAGAGGCCTTCCTACTGTGACATGTGGAAAGGAAACAGAGGCCTGATTCCGGACCTGGACAGGAAGGCAGGAGCAGGTTGCTGCAAAAGCTTTTGGTTTGCTTTTTTCAGAAAGGAAGCAAGGACATAGTCATTAGATGTGAACACTCCCGTCCTGTAAAATACAGCTATAAAACACAGAGGCTTAGTGAAACCTTGAGGACTATGTTCAATAGTAACTTAAGTATATATGTTTTGGGTTATGGATCGTGAGGCTTCTGCCAAAAGCATGTAGTTTTCTTTCTTTTAAATATCAATACAGGAATAGAAGGTGGACACATATAGATAGATACCCTTTACACAGATACAAATATTTTGGCTTAAAGCAATTGGATTTCTCAAAAATGCCATTTTCAAGAAATTAAAAAGAAACACCCTTTAAAAATAACCATCTCCCCATTTTTTGCCTTCAAAGGTAGAAAAAAAATTACATTTTGCTCAAAGGAATGCAATAAGTAGAACTAGCTTTACATGCCATAGCTATAAAGTACTGCAATAATTCTTATCTTTAGTGACATGAAATTCTTTTCAAGCAACAGTTTTAATGCTTTTGCATAGCAGTGACCTTTGCTCATCCCTAGTCTGTCAAAGACTAGAAGCTTGTTTGCCATGCAGAGCAGTGAGTTGACAAGGGTATTACTATCTTGCTGAGCATCACATGACATGAACTTCTAACCTTACTCAAGAATGTTATATATTTTTCACATTGACTGATTTTCTTGGGAAAAAAAAAAGACTGGTCTAATGTAAAATATATAAGTAAACACAAAGATGATCTTATATTTTTTCAAGTTCCTTCGTGTTCAGGTTTATATACACAACACACACACACACACACACACACAAAATCCCATTTGCTTCTTTTTTTAAAAAACGCTGTAAATTATTTCTAAAATAGTTTTCAAACCTATAACAACCAGGGAGAGATTCTTCATTATCTTATTATGCTATTTTTCATCCATTGTCATCATGTTTTTAAAATCTTGTCATCTGTGCAGAAGTATCTCCAATGTTTACATGTTTAGTTTATACAAACAATTCATAACAGTTCTGTTATCTTTGCCCAATGGTCTGTTTATGTATGTTTTTAAAAGCAGAAGCAAGTACATTGTTTAAATCCTTCACAAGCTGGCTAATTTATTTTTTGTTTCTTACTTTCTCTTTTAATCATCCATGCCTCTCAGGATAAGAAACATAATAAGGTGATTTTTTTTTCCTTTGTAATTTTGACAATATAGATCATGATGTGAGTAGCATAAAAAAAATTAATCCATGTAGTAAAAACAACTGAACAGAATTAACTTGTATTTTAGAATGTATGTTTATCACATTATGTTCTATTCTATAAAAATACATCTTACATGGGATTTTTCATTGTGAGGGTGAACGATGTTAACTTTTGTGAAGTACTGTGCTTTTTGTACTACATTTATACTTAATTTTTGTCCATGGATATTTAAGCACAATCAAAAATTTAAAAAGTAAACTAGAGGAGGTTGCTGTTTTCCAAAACCGGATAATTTATAATTTTTATGTCCATATTTCATATCAAGAATTTGAACATTATTTTCCTGAGGAGAAAGAGACTAAAAAACATATACTCGCTTAGCTGTGATATTTCTACTTTATAATTCGTATTGCATGCTGAAGCAGATAGGATAGTAAATCGTATGTATGTGTGACATAAACAGATTATTCTTTAGCAGAGCTCACATATGGGACACAGAAATGAGGTTGGTCTTTGGGTAACATCATCATCAAGATTATAGAAAGCACAGTTGAAAATGCATCTTTTCCCTAGTATTGCCAAATCGCTGGCTCCATCGCCTCTTTACAGCAGTGAGGTTTAATGAAATGCTCATGATGCACATCTAGGGAGAGATGCATCTTGCACACGGTGGGGGTCTCTCTTCCCCTTGCCTGCTCCTGTAACTCCCATTAGTGTTAATGGGAGTTTCGCCAAGTGCATCGAGGGGAAGAGAGACCCCAAAGTGATAAGGATTATGTGTTAGAAATCACCATACACTTTTCTTTTCTTTCTTTCTTCCCCACCCCCTCTTGAAAATCTGTTAAATGAAGAAACTATCATGAGCGAATCCGAAAAAGGGAAGAGCAGTCTGGACAGCTGGGGGACCCATTGGGACGTCACAGCTAAGCCAAAAACCTCTCCTCTAGCTTTTAGCCAAAGTTTTGTTTCTTCCACCTTTTTGGACCAAGCCTAAGACTGAGCAGCCTGGGGAACACACTGGAGCCTTGAGTGGGGAAACCAGTTATTTAGATCCTTTTACCTCCCAGCCAGTTGCTGTGGGGGAGGGCCTTGCATGTGAAATGATGTCATTCCCCTCTTTGCTCTAATTCCTTGACTTTTCAACTGACACTGACGGACTGCAAAGGGCGCAACATTTGACCCATTTAGCAGTTGATTTAATCTGACTAGAATGTTTCAACTTCTAAATCTCTATTTGTCTAAATAAGTGGTTTTTAAAGGAAATCAGTCACTTTATTATTAAGTGATTTTTTTTTTCTTAAAAAGAAAGAAATGAACAATGTTTGGAGAGATCTGGCCAGTCGGAGTGCCCTCTAGTGTCCATTGGTAGAATTTACTTAATATATGCTTTGGGGGGGAAATGTAATGAAGGGTGGCCACAAGCATTGTTAGTTCTTGGTTGGATTCCCAGGCTTGTATACATCCCTGCTGGTATCAGTGATGAGTGCTCAAATACTAGTGTGGAAAAGCCAATAAGGTGCCTGTCTCTCTCCGTCTGCCTTCCTCTTTCCCTCCCTCCTCCCATTGTCCCTCTCTAGCTTGGAATTCTTAGAAAATGGGAAAGACATTTACTAGGGGGGTTTTGCTAGGTTGTATATTTTTCTAGTCCTTGTTTATTTTCTTTCCTATATAAATGAAGAGTGACATCCTATAAATATTCCAACTCCATGTTATTCATACCCTCTTTTTTGGTTTTAGTAATTTTTAAGATAGTAAACGATTTTAAATTTTTCAAATAAAGTTAACACTTTGTATAAATCAGAAACCACATCTAATAGGATGAGCACCCTAATGGCATGCTAATGTGACTAGTTGTATAGGAATTGCCAGAAGCCTGCTGTTTGAGAGCCATAGAACAAAACTAAGATGACAACCCAGATCCAGCATGTGTCTCCACAGTTGTCCCCTCAGAATCCAAAGACGACATTCCAATGATGGCGGTTGTCAGCACGTATGTGTTCTGCCTGGCTAGTGAATACATGGACATCTTATTGATATTACTTGCATTCTTTTTGCATTAACTCATCAAAACTCAATTATCATGAAATTAAAAACAGGAAGCAGTTCTCAGTGTAACAAAAGCATCCAGTGTATTTAACTCTGTGCTGTGTTTCAGGAGACCCACATTGTATCAGTGACAAAGCATTTATTACCCGGTTTATTGTGGTATTACAGAGCGGAGAGCGCTAAATAATCAATCAGTTAATGGTCTGTATGGCAGTTTGAGCACATCACATCCATTGTGCTTATGCTAGTAGAAGGATGAGCTGATAACTCCAGTGTATGTTGCATGTTTATTCAGAGCCTAATGTCTTAAACTGGGGCTGACAAAAATCTGGTGAAAAATGCAGCTTTAGCTTTGGCAGTTTCAAAGGTGCTGAAATGTTTTAAGACAACTTTGAGAGGCTTTGGGTACAAATATCCCCAAGGAAAAGAGCTGTAGTTACTCTTATATTATTTGCAGCTTTAGATTTTAGGATTTAAAAAAATAAAATTGGATCCCTAGTTTTGATTGCATTAGCTCTTTTGTTGTGGTTGTTAAAATATCCCAAATGCTGTGACATGGTTATTTCACCACGTGTTTGTCCCATCACCATGGGTATTGCTCATTATGAAGTATGACACACTCTCTTCCAAACACATTGTGGATGGGCTTAGGTTAATCATATAAAGTAAGCAGGAAGCAACTTGTAGGTGATGTGTTGGTGAGAACATGCTGTCACCACAGGTTTTAAATGAAAGGCAGAAAAAGGATAAAGGACATTAAAAATCTGAACTTTTTGAAAATGATCTTAATTAGATGATAGTAATAAAAAGGAGGATTCTTGTGTGTGTGTGTGTATAAAAATGTTTCTTTGACTCAGGACAGAATTTTTTAAGACTGTTTTGGTGGTCGGGGTGGACTTTTAATTTCTGTTGGTTTATACTCTCTTACTTTCTTTTTCCTAGGTGATAAAAGCACTGATTACGCTAATTTTTACCAGGGTCTGTGGGACTGTACAGGAGCACTTTCTGATGAGTTGTCATTTAAGCGTGGTGATGTGATTTACATTCTTAGCAAGGTAAGAAGTTACCCCAAATGACAACTGTAAAGGGGAAATACGCAGCTCGATTTATATGCATTTGGATTTACAACATGAGGGAAAAATGCCAATTGGAATTCTTCTAGGTCCTAGTTAACAATTGGGAGTTCACAATAATTAATTATTTTGTCAAGTGAAATATAATCAAATTTTAAACACAATCAGATAACAGGATTCAACTTAACAGTGTGTTTACCTATCACTTTAGCCTTTGGCTTCCATCCACCCACTGCCTTCTCCAGAACAATGTGCTTATGTGAAAGTTAACATTGGAAGGTATTAGGTTATTTATTATGTTTTTCTTTCCTCTTCCTTTTTATTCTTCTGTGTGCTTATTCTGATTTTGTCTGCCATTCACTACTGGAAACACTGTGTTTATAGAACAAGTTTTTCATCTTTATGTAAATACATTGGGTGTTCCGACAATTTAAAAGCAATGCTTTTCTATTCAGACAGGTTTAGGTAAATTTTTTTCTTAAGTTTAACATACTATATTTGTAAACATAGTGGCAGAGAACATTGCTGTGAACTCATCTTTAAATGTACAAGAATCTTTGTCTCTGCTTCTAAACTGGATTATTCAGGATCTGTCAGATGTAAAATCAAGGTTATATTTCTGAGCAGTGTGAGGTGTGTGCTCTCTTCATTTTCATTTTTTAATTTCCCATTCTATAGTATAGGGACTTTAAAAAAATCTCTGTCTACTTTGTGAGGCTGTTTTAGAAACAAATGATAAGTGGAAACAATTTAAATATAAGTTGGGAAATGTTAAATAAATCATAAGTCTACGAGTTTAATGTAATTTCTTGATGAGAGAAATATTTGGACTTCTCAGAGAGATAATGTGACATGTTAGATGCAAAGGGAATTTGAAAACCAGGCCACACTGAGTTTTAATACTAGATGACTGGTCCCTATAATCATCATACATACAATCATGGATTGTTAGATCATCTGTTGTTGGTTTTACAGATAAGGGAACTTTGGTCGAGAAAGTGCCAGAGCCAGTACATGAACTTGTGCTTTTTCCTGTTCTCTTTCTTTCCGTCCCTATCTCCCCACTTCATTTAATTTGAAACCATCACAAAGTACCTATAATATACTAGGATCCTTTCTAGCCACCAGGAATACAAAAAGAATAAGATATAAGCATTTGTAGGTTGTGGGAGCAAGAAATATTTAGTAGTAAGTAAATACAGACAGTTGTGTGAACCACTAGTTAAGGTGCACAAAGCTAAGGCTTGTCACCTCTCTCAGTGTTTCCAGAAAGATGCTTTCAGTTCTTAGAAGCTATGGAAAGCCACATGCACATTACAACTCTTGATTAAGCCAGTTATTGAGCATTTAATTGTCCTGCTTTTTTAGTCAGTTATTTAATATAGAAATCAAACAGATTAGTTTTAGTTCCTGTCAAGAAACTTTCTTAGACTCTTCTGAATTTACTTATCTCGCACAATTTCTTTAACTGATTTGGCTGCAATTGTGTCTAAAATTAAAAGGTTGATTACATTCCATTTGAAATTTCAGATTATAGGGGAGCATGCCATATGGCCATTACATTCCTTTTGCAGATAAGAAACTTATAAAGCCGGTGTAGATCTACTCTTAAAACCTTTAGGAATCATGTTATCATTATCCCAAAAGCCTGGACAGAGTACTAACTCCTAGGATAAACAAGCAGAGTTCCCATAGGCTTGCTTTATTTCTACCATTGCCTCAGAAAATCATTTTCTGTTAATGTGAAATTAAAAGTATAACCATACTTTTAATTTTTATACTTCTGGGATGTTGTGTTTATACTTCCAGGATGTTGGGGTCCTTAGTTCCTGTTCTCCCAAATCTGTTTTGTAGTGAGTGTAGTTTTATTTGTGAATCCTGATCAGAGAAGTAGTTAAGGGTGGTCCAGCTCATGGGAAGTGTTTCTTTCCATCTAAAATTTTAAATGCTATCATTTGGGAAAGAGCTGATCAAAAAACCTTGTGCTATCAGATTTATAAGGCTTAAAATTCCACCATCATCATTTCACTGTGGTCTTCTAGAGGTAGGTATTTCAACTGGGGCTCATTTTGGTTTCTGAAAGAAGAGCTGAGAAAGAAGACATTGTCAGCAGCATATTCTCACCATAAATTGAATGATTGAATACCCATAGTCACCCAACTATGGATCTAGTAGAATCAACCAGCTAAATCTTGGTAATGGTGAAAAGATCACATGGCTCTCTCTGCTAAGATTTGAGCATATTCTGAAACATTGATGGGTGTCTGCTCTATTAATAGTCTGGTTGTTTTGGAATTGAGTATATGTTTAGAAAATCCCTAATAAGATTTTATTAGTGTGGCCTTCTAGTTTTATCAAAGTGGAAATATGGGCTATAAGTTAACACCATAAATTCATTTAATATGTAAACTAGAACTACAATTTTAAATGCTTTGATATTATAAATTAAGAACTCAAGCTTTTAGTGGAAGAGGGCAAAAATTGCTCAAAAGGACTTGTTTCTAGATCAAAGTAGGGCCCATGTTATATACTGATAGGTTTTTTTAAAAGTACAATTAGTATAGAAATTGCTAGCATTATTATATGCCTAGAATGTTGCATCCTACTCAGAGTTCTATTTAGATTTCATGGTGATGATGAAATTTTGCCATTTTAATTTATTTTTTTACACCATCTAGTGGCTCAGAATGAGTGGTGCAGGTAATTGCAGCTAATGTGCACAATCAGAATGGTTTCATTAATTCAACTTTAAATCTAGCTATGGGTTATTACTTTCCTATCTGATGTCAATAAAGTATCAGCATTAATCATGAAAAATGTTGTTCATCATTTTGAATTAAATGTAGAAATTATATACATAAGGAAAAATATATTTTAAGAAATCTAACATAATATTTGTGGAGACAGAAAATATGTACTTTGTAAAAAAAAAAAAAAAAAAGTCATGCCAAGACATTTTTAATGAGTAAAACCATTTAAAAGATTTTAAAGAAATGCTGCTTGCTCTTTGTAATGAACTGATTTATAATTTAAGATATTAAATTAACATTAATTTGACTTACCTTCTACAAGTTTGTCAGTGCTCTTTAAAAAAGGCAACACAAAATAGTTTAAGAAAAGGTGCATTCTTTCAATATAAATAAACATTTAGATAAATCAAGAAATAAAATGGCTTGCCCTACAATGAAGAACGTTTTAATTTTGTAAATGTAATGGCAACAAACATTTCACTAGTTTGGGGACTAGGTTGTCTTCCTTAAAAATCACTGTGGAAATACAGTTTTGTTTCAAAATTCATCCTTCTTTTTCTGTTTTGCAAGAAAGTCTTGATAGGGTGTCAGCTGTGCTCAGTCAGCCTGGGGTGATTTATTTATTTTAAGCCTCTTTTGAGAGTTATACAAATCTTAGCCTTGATTTTCAGTGAAAATCAAGTTTCACAATAAAGAAAGAAGGGAAAGCAGACACCCTGCCCCTCCCCCTTTCCTTTTTAACATTTTCCAATTAGCAACTGTCATGTGATCCCTGGCTGAGCTAGCCCCTCCTTCAAAGTGTCTGGCATTTTCTTAGTTTTAACCTTTGAACTTCACTAATAATAAATCTAAATACTGCTTGTCTAAAAAGGTGAGCCAGTAACTTTACTTTCCATTCTTTGCATATAGGATTGCTGCCGGGTTTATTTTTTTTTAATGTGTTAAAATAAATTATTTAATAGTTCAATGGTGATTTAGGAAAAAAACAATTTTTTTTTCTCCTAAGAAGGAAAAATAAGGAGCATGTTTATAGGAATGGATGAAAGTGGAATCTGTGATTTTAATGACAGCTGCATTGTTAGTGAATTAACTCTGCAACCCAGAGCTTGGCTTTAGATTCATTTGGTGGGGTGAGTCATACTGGAGGTAGAAAACCTAATTTTTAAATTTTTTAATTTGTTTTAGGAATCAGGTTGTGTAAAATCATGCTAAATTCTTTTTTAGGAGATTGCACATCAGTTTTATTTTCCCCAAACCATAAACGTAATATTGTAGTTATTGGTATTTTCTTAGAACCAAGTTTATGAGGTTTTATAATTTCAGCAGCAGAATCCATATTATATAGCAGTAGGCATATGCTGTAGCCTGCTTACCTCTTTGGTTATGTTATTCTAGTTTGCCTTTCTGGATTTATACCCACTGACAGTTTATCTTCCGATCTTTGCTTACCGGTAAATTGCTAACTGCATTCTTGTCCTTACTTTTAAAGCAATATCTTATTTTTAGAGACTTAGTAACAGACAAGTCATACTCTAGAAGGAAAGAGGCATGCTACTTCGTCTGATATTAAGAAAAATAATAATAAGAGAATTAAGGATTCTGGAATATTTTACCCAGATGAGGGCATACTTGACTTTAGCTTTGCAGCCTTTTGAGAAATAATAACTCAAAACCAGGAAATGAAGGGTAAGACAGTGGTCACTAATATATAGTGAAAGGCCATTTTTAAGTGTGTATGGGGAATTTCAAGCAGTACTTCCTTTTATATCTAATTGGTTGACTTTTCTAAATGATCAGGGAATTGTGACTGTCATTGACCATTTGCTTTTCATTATGAGAATATAAAGATTTAGTTACTATGGATTTCTTAAAATTATTATTTTTTTGCTTCAAACCTATGAAAGGAGCACAGACAGCACAGTCTTGCTGTCTGATTGGGGATGTAGCTCAGTGGTAGGACACTTGCCTGGCACACACATGGCACTGGGTTCAATCCACAGCACCAAAAGAAAAAAGTCTGCTGAGCTCTACTAGCAGAGGGCATTGTCAAGTTTCTTTTTAGCTAACTTAGTTTTTCCTGTGTGACCATATGACCCAGGGTTCCACAAATAGCATGGCCAACTACTGAAGAGTAACGAGGACATCTCAAAATGGGACATGCATTGTTGACACAAAGCTAGTTCCAAAGTGTTATCATATTTTATAGCCTTTGGGGAAGGAGGAGGAGGATTTGTTCCTGTGATTGCATCTGTTCGGAACCTGATGGCATTTAGTTTCTGGGCTGCCCAGGTGGATGTTGGGATTAGGGAACAGTGGAAGCATTAACTAAGCTGACCTTCTACTTAGTACCCACCTCTCCTTAGCAGTGAAAAGCATTTACAGACACAACACTATGTCAGAACATGTTCTGGTTCCATTCATAGGACTCCTCTTATTGGCTTTTTGCAAACAACATGCTCAAATACTTCCCTGTTTTCTTTCACATTAAATGGAGGAAGCATTTCAGAACAGTGCTAGGAGATAAAAAAGGAAGGTGCTTATGAGGCACAGGCTGTTAGGCTCAGCTCCTGCAGTGGCTGAAGAGGTAGGGGATGAGCCAGAAGGCAGGGTTGTGAGAGAAAGGGGGGAGAAGTGATGTGGAAGGGCTGCTTTGGGAAGGAGGAGCAAGGCTGCAGGATCACCTGGTTAATCTATCATGGAATAATCAAGAGTTTGCCAGAAGCAAAACAAAACCAGAAAGAAAAGAAATACAGTGATAATTTATTTTTAATCCTAACTGGAACAGCCCATGGTTTCTTATACTTTCTCTACCCCACCTCCACCTGGAAAATCAGGAACTCACTCGGTGTACATATAGCATGCTTTCACTCTTCTGAGATGCCCCGCTTCTCATCCCTTTAGAACTGGAAGCTTATATATTCCAGGGAAATTATTAGGCTTGAGAGAGTAGAGATAGATACATACTGATTAAGAACAGTTAAAAGACAGTTAAAAGAGGGAGATCAGTAAAGCCTGGAGTAATTAAGAAGAGATTCATAAGGAAATAAAAGTTGAACTAGACCCTCATGGATGAGTGAAGTTTATTTGTTCAACAGGCTTGTGTTTTGTGTCTATAGGATAAAATATCCCAAAGCAAGACTATGTGATACAAAAGAGTGGATGGTCCTATTAACGATGCACAGAGCCATAGACAGTCAAGGACCACCAGTAGACAACCAGTGGCTCAAGGTCACTTCTCTTCCCTAACCTTGAGATTGGTAGGGAGTCAGAGAAACACTGTAGAAACCAACCAACCTGACCTTTCCAACCGAGTTTTCCTCCTTTGTCTTGTACCACTTTCCCCATATCTTCCTCCTGTACCTTTTATGTTAGTCACACTCTCAACTCTTGCTTTTCCCTGGATACAGCACTTTCTTCTCTCTGTTCAGGGTTTTGCACACACCATGTTTGTTTCCTCTAATTATTGGGTTTGGAGTCTCAGCCCACCTATCACTTTGTTCATAAAGCCACTACGATCTTTCTGTGGAATTTAGTTGCTTCTGGTTTCACACATTTCTTCTTTCTCTCTCACTCAACATTCAATATTTGATTATCTGTTTAATCTCTTTCTCTTCTAAACTCTGAACTTCTTGAGCTAGACACTCTGTCTTAAGTATTTTTGTACTTAATAATACCTGACAATATGGTAGCAAATGTTTAGTATCCATTTACCAAAATGCATTTCATTTTGGTAAAGAATGGGAAAGAATCCTGACTTCCTAGCAGAATGACAGAACCAAAGAGTTAGGAGAACTTTAGTGCTAGCCCTTCACATTACAGGTGAAGAAATTAAGGCCCAACATAATTGGGAGAAAATAAATAAAAGATCAAGGGAAAAAGAACATAGCTTGTGGTGAATTTAACTTAAAAAACAGTGGAATTTCTACAGTTGAACTTTTGCCTTGGCCCTCAGCTTCTTGGCAGCCAAACCAAAGGAGATAGGGAGCTAATAATTCCTTTTAATCACAAAGGAGGGATCTTGACTTTTCCCAGCATGACTTCTTTGAAAAGACAGAGTCTCTCATGAATTCCTAGAATGTGCACTGATTGTCTGGCTCCAGGAACTTTACAGAATAAGTACAAGAGTGACAGGTAATGGCCTCAACAAAAAATATTTACAGTAAATAGTACAAAAATTTCAAAAATGGGGGTGCTGGCGCTGCGGCTCAGCGGTAGGGCACTTGTCTGGCATGTGAGGCACTGGGTTCGATTCTCAGTACCACATATAAATAAATAAAATAAAGATTTATCAACAACTAAAATATATATATATATTTTAAAAATTTCAAAAAGGCAATTCTGTGAGGATCCAAATGTAAAATAAGTAGACTTATTGATTTATATTAAGCACATACCTGGATTATTATAAAGTCTCAATAAGGAATAGAAATATAAATAAAGTATCATTCCTAAAGAACTCAGGACTTGCCTAGGTTGTCTACCTAGTTAACAACAGACCTGGGATGAGACTCTAGATTTTCTGAGAAGATAATCTTAAGAATAAGGAGTGCCTGGCACAGTGGCACATGCCTGTAATCCCAGGAGACTGAGGCAGGAGGATTATGAGTTCAAAGCCAGCCTCGGCAACTTATCGGGGCCCTGAGCAACTCAGCAAGACCCTGCCTCTAAATAAAATATAAAAAAGGGATGGGGATGTGGTTAAGCACCCCTGGGTTCAATCCCTGGTACCAAACAATAACACCAACAAACCAAACACTAAGAAACATAAAATCCACTGAAGAATAAAGGCTCAGCTTGAAATGAGAGATGCTGTTGTGGGTAAGATAATTCAGGGGAAAATCCACATGACAACTGATTGGAGTCTGGTTGTAATTGTTGGACAGGTTGCGGCTGAGGGAGGGGACACTTTACTGGGGAGACACACCCTGCACAGAGTCAGGAGTGGGTGTGGGTGATGGGTGGGACTGTGGGGACCAGAGCAGTGGTAGGGGAATGTTGCCAGCAGCATAAGAACAAGCCAGGCAGAGGACCTTGTGTGTAGTTGAAGGCTGGTCAAAGTCCTTGAGCATCAGGAGAACGGATGAGGACAGTTTCTGGGAAGATCAGAGAGGCTGAGTTGACAGTGCAGTCATCCAAGTGAGGAGATAAAGGCCTGAAATGCAGGGCTGACGGGCAGAATAATGGAGTGGGCGAACCTGGGAACAGTTCATAGAGCCATGTGGTGATGGGTGAAGTGCACTGAGCGCCAACGCCACCCTCCACTGCGCATGACTTGATCTTTCCATGCCTAATGTTATCTATGAATCATCAGTTTGAATATCAGTTTTTATTATATGGTATTACAACTGTTGATACTGTAGAAATTTGAATTAAATGTATCTTGGCAGTGGGATATAAACTAAAATTTGTTGTGAGAATCACACTCTTCCTATATGCTTTCTTACTTGTCCTTTGTCTCTCCTGCTTTAAAATGGAGTGCACAGTGCAAGGAGAAAAAAAAAGTCACTATTTGAGTTAAAGGAACTCAAAGTCACACCTGCATAGTAAATTATAAAGTAATGAAGTTGATCTCCATAAGCCACTAGGAAACTTAGTATCTTCAAGCGGATTCCTAAGTAGTGGTATTCAGACATCACAGACGACCTTAGAGATTGTGTCCCTTTCCTCATTTAACAACAGGTCAGGAAACTAAAAGCCAAGCAATTAGTGTGTAGATTGTAATAGTAAAAGACTGAGGGTTTCACGTTCCTATCATATGTTTTAAGAGAAGCTTTTGAAATGATGAATGTATAAGAAATTAAATGATTCTTACAAAGTTTCTAAATAGAGATAATAAAAAAGAAAAGACTGAAGAGGTGGCCTTGAAGAAAGTATTTATGTATTTTAAGTATTTATCTAGTTTTCAGACTACTGAAGTGTTTATGCATAATTATCACAGTGAATACTTGGAAAGTAATGGTCAAATCCACAGGCTTCCTGTATTTCATATTTTATCCATTAAAATTGCTTTCATTTCCACAAAAGGCTGGTATATTTTAAATCACAGAGACATCTTTGTAAAAAGGACACATAGTCTTTTAAACTTTCCAACACCTGTTGCTTTCAAACATATCAGTAACTAATTTCTGAAAGAGCTAGTACATCACAAAACCTTGGTAGTGTTTCAGGTTTCAGTTAAGGCAGCTTTCTTTCACCATATGGCTTGCGGAAAGTGGATTAACCTACTTGGGAAATTAGAATTATGGTGCTGAAAAGGTTTGAAGTCAATGTTGAGACCTTATTTAAGTGTAAAATAATATACCAGCAAAGAGAGATTGAGTTAATTGAGTAAATTGGGACATACGCTTACTATTGTGTTGGATGAAGTCTCTGTTTCACTTTATCAAAACTAGTCCTTTTTTCTTGCCTTATCATGCAATCATTTTAATTTATTGCTCAATAAATAGTAATTGGGGCCTAAAATTTTAATTATCAAATAAAATGATTTTAATGGTGTGAAAATTGAAAATGCAGGTGTGAGATTGCAAGCATTCAGTGCCACCTTACTATTATGTCCTCAGATTATTGGGCAAATTTGGCCCTTTTTTTTTTTTTTTTTTTTTTTGCTTCTTGACTGCCACATTACATTTTGCCTTGAAGCCATCCATTTTGCAGATATTGAATTTCTTTTGAGTGCTATTTTTATACAATAAGCATCACTACACCTCTGGATCTTGATAGCATTACTGCGGGAGGAGAAAGCAGCTTTGTGTTAGTAATTACCTAACATTGTCAGAAGCTGACTGCAGGCCTCTTTCTAGTGATAACAGAATAACCGCATAATGTAGCTTTATAGCACATGATTAATAGAAAATAATTACACGTCCTACAAAGGGATGCAATATTTCTTATAAATTGACTAGAATGGTTTCCTGTAGATTAAAGGACTCTTCATTATTTTATCAGTCCTCCTGAAGTACAGTCACTTGCCTATGTTAGCATTTCAGCTGATGTTAAGAGCCGAGTAGGGTGAAGGATACCAGATGGCAGACTTTCTTGTACCTGAGATCTCGGCTGCTGTAAAGATGACATGATGCTTCCTACTGTCACAGATTTAAATGGCAGCCTGGTATGCTTTGTCTCTTTATTTTTTGTTTATTAACAAGATAAGGTTTGAGAGGTTCTTTTTAAATGATCCACCTGTGACTTCATAGGACAATACTATAATTACTATGTGGACCATAAGACAACATTGTATCCATTGCGTTATTTTTCAGTAGGAGTCATGTATCATTCATAATCAGATTTGTTTTGGGGCAGCAAAGACGAAAGGCAAAGATAGGCCGATCTTCATCTTCAGGAGGAAAGCTTGTGTGATGTTGAATCTTCAGGCCGAAATTTAGAATACTGCACACCAAGAAGCATTTTCATTCCAATTTATAGGCTGCAAATGGTTTAATTGGGATTCATGTTGCTCAGGAGGCTCATCCAGAGGACGGTAATGATGGAAGGGGAGGCTCCTATGTTTGCAGTCTTGTCGACACTCTCTAATGGCTACAGTATAAATCCATAAATAAGCCTCCTAGATTTTTACTTCCCTATATTTTATCTTATCCCCTAATTCCACACAGGAGTATTATATGGAATTCTTTTTTTTAACTATTTATTCTAATTTGATATATATGACGGCAGAATGCAATTCATTTCGTATTGCACATATGAAGTACAATTTTTCAAGTCACTGGTTGTACACAAGGTATTTTCACACCATTCGTGTCTTCATACATGTGCTTAAGGTAATGATGTCTAACTCATTCCACCGTCTTTCCTATCCCCTATATAGAATTCTTGATGAATGTAAAGTAATAAGTATTTTGGTTTTTGGTTTTGCCCTTTTCTGATTTAAATCTGTGACACATTAGAGGAATTTATGACTTGTGTATTTTGTACCTGTTTTGATTATTATATTTTTAATCTTTTGTAGTTGTAGATGAATAGCATGCCTTTATTTTATATGTTTATTTTTATGTGGTGCTGAGGATTGAATCTAGTGCCTCACACGTGTTAGGCAAGCATTCTGCCACTGAGCTACAAACCCAGCCCTTTTTGGTTATTTTAAATGAAGTGAAGCTTTTAAGATTATCTTAATGTAAGACTTTTTCTTTTTTTTCTCTACAATGTTACTTTTAAGGGATTTATTTACAATGGAACAGGCTCCTCCCTGCTGTTTACGACTGGGCTTCTGTTTAATGAACTTGCCTGTTTTACCCTATTTTACAATTCTCTCAAGTGTAAAGTCTGTCATTCATTTTTGTTGGTGTGATTTGTTGGACATCAGTTCTTAAATTTGGGTGTGAGTGAGCTTTTTGAGAATGATTATATGCCCTTATTGATGGTACACATTATAACCAAAGTAGACTATTAAAAAGTTATATAAACTTTCTGGCTAATAATTTGAATCTTAATATTGTCACCCAGATTGAGGGTCATTCTCTGGAAGCAGGTTTGGGTCAATAATATACCCTCTCACTGAATGATTTCAGTGTCTACCATTGAAAGACTACCACTCTTTCCAAATAAGCACTTGGAAAAATCTAAGACTGGCACCTGGCAAGAGCTTTCACACTCAGCCTTACCCTGTTGACTGTCCATTTTGACATCTTACACTGTAGGCATTAGGTCTTTAGTAGGCTAAGTACATTATTTTGTTAAGCATTAGGCTCTAATTGTATTCATTGTCTTAAAAATTGAAAAAGGCAGTTTTATTAGGTACCTATTAGGATATAATGGTTGCTAATCATAGCTTTCAGTAAGTTGGTATTTTCTTCTGATATTAATTATAGTCATCATCAGTGAGTTCTGGACCCAGAGTACTTTTGTTGCTTAGGCAGTTTTGTACACTAAGTTCACATTGTCAGCAAACTTTTAAACTTTTAAACTCCCAAGCCAGGGCTGTGTCCTCACTAGAATAAAAAGAATGGAATTAGGCTTTTCTCTCTACTTTGTTCTTCAATAAGCCCAATTCTGATACTGCCTACTGTTAAAACAACAACAACAAAAAAACCTATATGTCTTATTCCATAGTCTCATTCGTAGACTACATATCTGTATGTGCATGCTAATGTGCTACCTTTGTATGGAAGAACTGCATAATTTTCCTTTCTAATGGTCAGTAAGCATACTCATCAATACAGATGTTAGTGCTCACCTGCCCTCCCCACACGTAACTCAATATGCATATGCACATTTATCTATGACTCAGATGTTGGAAAATCATAACCTATTGAATTACTTCTGAGATTGATTTTAAAAATTTATCTTATATGAAAAATTAAATTTGAGACTTACAGTGCTCGAGCACAGTATTGCCTTTGGAAGATATTACTCCTGAAACTTGTAATTCATATTACTTTGTTTGTATCTCACTAAACATAAATAAATTTGAGATAAAAATCCATTAGTCAATCTGGCAGACATTTGAGACTGGTTACAGAGCGTCCGCAATGCCTAAAGCAGTGGTGTAGCTGTCAATGGGGGATAAAGGGAGGAAAAGAGGCACAGGTTTGTTTATCTCATGTCGCAAAGTAAATGCAGAAGTACCTCATCAATCACTTTTTTTTTTTACAGCTAGATTAATATTTTTCCTTTAAAACTTGAGATACTTTTGTTTTCTGTTGATCTTCCACTATAAGGATAAATCTAATACCACCTTTAAATCCCTTCCACCTATCCTTTATCTAAAGTAGCTTGTGACCAATGAAAGGGACAATAAATGCCTTATGGATGCTATTTTAAAGGGGCCTATTTGTAAATTTTTTATTAAGCCATTTTTTTGTATTAATGTTTTTTTATTCTCTTATCTGTTTAAAATGTGCATATCAAATTTTCTTAAGGGATGTGCCTCTATATTCTAAACCGTTTTAGGAAGTACAAGTTTAATTATGAATTAAGTAGCTTGTTGTAAAAAAAATTTATCCTTGCTAGATAATAAGCTTCTTGAAGGCAAACAGAGTATCTTTGGGATCCTAGTTTTCCTCTTATAGCCTTTTTCACTGGTGCTTACACATAAAAGGTATCCAAGCTGGGTGGAAAGAGAGAGAGGTTCATACCATGAGTGCCTGTTTCTGTGTTCTACATCTAGTAATAAACAGGCTTTGTGTTATACATTAATTCAAACCTGTGCCTAACAGCATTTTTAAAGTGTCCAGAAACAGAAAAGATGAAAATGTTTCCATTTGCAGCTCAAGCTCTTGTAACTCTATAAAAAGGAATAACATTTCTAAGAAGTTGCATAAAAACGACATTATACTTACACCAGTCTAAAGGTTAATATTGCATATTGTTTTCAATTAGGAATACAATAGATATGGCTGGTGGGTAGGAGAAATGAAGGGAGCCATTGGCTTGGTGCCTAAAGCCTACGTAATGGAGATGTATGATATTTGAGAGTCCTGGGTAAGTACATTTTAATCCAATATTCTGTAATAGCTCATATGTTCTCTTGGTCTCTTCCTTGTGAGTCTTTGCCTTTTTAAAGTCTTTATAGTTTTCTGATAACACAAGATGGTGTCCCCAATTTTTTTGTTATGTTGATCTTTAATTTTTAAAATAACTTAACAGAATTTACTTTGAAAATGAAGAAATTATTTAGAGAAAGTTCCTTTGATACTAACCAGCTGTTTTCTCAAACTACTTCACTTTAGTAAAACATCACTTTTATGGCTTTTGTGAGGTGATGAATTAGCAGAATGTTGAGTTAACATTCATTTTTCCTTAACTAAAAAATATATTTTTTTCTAAGCAGGAGAAATCAACATTTTGACTGAAGAAAAAAATTAAAATACAACTTTCCCTTCCTGCTTACAGAGAAGGAAGAGTCTTCTGCTTATCTGCAAATGTTTTGGATTTAGAAGCCTTGTGAAAGCATGAGTGACAGCCCATAACCTTTCTTTGTTTTGTTGAACATCCCTGGCTTTGACTATTATTTTATATAGTCGTTCATTAAAATATTCCTCTGAAGTGAAATTAAATGAAGGGTATTAATGTAAATTAGATGCAAGCCATAAAGTTATACCTGTTGCTGTTTTGCAAAGAAATAATTGCAGTTTTTATTCACCCATTTAGTGATTTGTGTGAAGAATTCATTACTGTTTTATGCAGACCATGTAGTTACTGCTACTTCCAGTGTGAGTTGTAATTTCTTTTAATCATTGAACATCAGTTATTTTTTAGAGTGTAATATCTAATTTCATAGAATTTTAATTTAATATATCATGCAGGGTTTAGGCAGATGCTAAAAAATGTGAGTATGCTAAAGCTTTGTAAATCATTTACCTTAGTATTTATTTTTCACACAATAGTAACATGTTCTCATGAAAGAAGTCCTACAAAGTGGCAAATTTACTTCCCCTTAAATACAGCCATGAGAAAGAAAAAAAAAGCGATATAATTACAAATGGCTATGTGCTGTCACCTGCAGCACAAGTGTGAACTGGAACCAGGTTTGCGCAGAGCAGTTTACACATAACAGATATCCTGGTTTGATGATAGGCATACCAATGTTTTCTACTGTATTTTTATTTAAATTTAATGAAATAAAAGATTCATAAAAAACCTCATTCTACCACTGATAAAATGGTATAAACAGCCTCAATATATTCTCAAAGTAAGAAAGTGTGACCCAGTCAGTACTCTCTCATCCTACCTTGTTACCGTGCTATTGAAGTCCCACCATAAAACAGCACAACTCTGGGCTCTTTTCTGTACTTCTGAGAGTGCTGAGAAGAAAAGGAAGGCCCAGAGAGCAAAGTGTAGAAGTCACAGGGTAACATGCATCAACAGGTGGATGGAAGGGGGGGTAGTGTTTGTCTGGCATCTCAGTTATGCTCAGTGCTGCATGAAGGAGATTTGCAGATCAAATCATTAATGTGTATTTTAAATCATGGGAATTTTAAATGCCTGTGAAGTACCAGTATGCCCTTAATATACATTAAAATGCATTGTGATGACTAGAATAGATATAATCTCCTAAGATGGAATCATTACTTAGCTGGTACTATCTTTGTGAAGTTTTCAGATCTTTGCTTTGTAAAGGTAAAGACGCTAACCATGCAAATGAATTGGTAATATTTTAAAACCTCCATTATTTATTTACAACTATTTACAAATGATATTAGAGTGTTTATTTTACAGTTATCTCCTAAGTTTCAAAGTTTTAAGGAAAAAAAAAAACTTACTTTTTGGGACTGTGAGTAAACTGAAATTTACATATAGACCCATCAAGTTAAAGTTTTCAGAACTTACATTTGTGTGGTCATTACCCTTTTCCTGATGTAGTGCCACTGAACTAGATAGAAGTCATCTTGGCAAAAGTTAGACCACTGGAGATGAACTTCATGGACTAGTTTTCAAAGCCTGAGTAGTTGAAAAGCAAAAGCAGCTCCGCCCAACTGCAGCAGGCCTGTGGAGTCAGCTTCCTGCCTCCCACCTAAATGAAGTGTTTAGTACTGGGCCAGTAGATGGCAGCAGCTTGTCACTGCATACAGAACACTTGGCAACCCCTCCCCCACTCGAGGACTAATTCAGGAGTTTAGGAGATTTCTGCCTCTTTTTACAGTTAATCCAGGAGAGGGAGTCCTCTGCCAACTGATGACCAACAATTCCAAGCCAGCTAGTCTTTGAATGGTGGCAATACAGAAATATGGTGTTACTGCTGTCCAGGGCTCCCCTGGCCTTTGTTCTTTTTTAACTTGAATATAGGTGGGGGATATAGAAAGGAAGCAGAAGATTTAAAATTGGAGTGACAAGAGAGGCAATCGTTACTTTCAATTCACGACTACTCTACATTCATTTGATGGAATAATTTGTATACAACCAGGGAGAAAGTTTTCTTTACACCCATGACAATATATCACGTACTCTTCAAGGTCATAATAATATCATTAATGTGAATTTAAACAACATGGCTTGTTAGAAAATATGCTAATTGTTATGTTCTCATTATGTTTGCTTAGCTTTTATTTGTTTTTCTATGAACAGTTAGAGAGCTAATTTTTTTCAAAGGTGATTGTAAGTCATATTTTATATAGCATTTTGCTTGATTATTTGCTCTGTACTGAATTTGTACTCTATTGCCATTAGATCTTACAATAATGTTCCACTCTGCAAATTTTTAAGGTTCAAATAAAGTTTAATTGTTTGCAAACTGTTATGATGCTAATAATTCAACAGCCTGCTGTGTTACTAATGAAATTACTTTGTTATGATTAATTTGGAAAATAGTGTGTTGATTGTAGTAATTAAGCACAACAAGGTGAAGTAAATGATTCTAATGCCATCTGGCCTCCAAACTGAATGAAGAAATGAAATAGGGCTGTCATCTGAATTTATTCAAAGAAGTAAGGATAATACAAATGACTTTCATTGCCATAGGATTTACACTTAACCACAGCTCACTCCATTCTGTTTCTGCCACTTTGCTGTGTATGACTCTTTCTTTTATGAAAAGGAATATTGTTTAGTCCAGTACTTGTTCTGAATACGTCAAGCTGATTATTTTTACCATAATTTGATTACAGATAATTACATACAGTATTGTAGGATCATAGAAAAATCACTTTTCAACCATCTGCAGGTGAAATCTGTATACGTGGGTTTGGTTGTTGGAGTCTTTTGCTATCATTGTACAAACACTTGATGAAGAAAGTCTTTCACAAAGAACATAGCTTCTATTCCGTTGTTTTCTAAAATGTTTGCAGCCAAGGTTCTCATGGTTCTGTTGATTTCTACTTCTTATACAATTTCTCGAACCTATTGCTACTTCATCAGCTCTCGTACCATCTAGAGTCGTGATTAAAATCAGAACTGATTACATATCATAGATTTTGATTTGCAATTCAGCTACTAGAATGAAACTGACCTCAGTATACGTGAAGTTTAAGTTTGAACTTCATGAGTGAGACTAAGTGAATCACTGTAAGAATTTTTAAATCAAATAAAGTTCTTCCAAATGCCAGATATGGCAGTTGTTTGCATGTCAGTTGTGGTGATTCAAACATGATCAAGCCATAGAAAACACAGCTTCCCTCTAAGGTTGAAGGAATATAAATAATTTTATGTATGTATGTACATACTGAGTACTGAAAAATATAAATTATATATTGTTTATCTTTTCTGTATATTTATATGGAAATGCATAACAGTTTGTCTTCTGGACTGGGAACAAGACATTTCTGGACAGCTTCAGTTTTATCCGTTTATCATCACCTACTACCTTATAGTTGAGTTCTTCCAGAATATCTGACAGTATCTCTGATACCATAGTATTTTGCTATGATGACATACATACTTATATAATTATATGATCCCTGTAACCTGGAATGACATTTCCTTAATGCTCTGTGTGAGGAGTTTCTTCTTGTTTCTACTAGTAGACTCAATTATTACTTGGACACAACCATATGATTTTGTGTCCTGCCAGCACAGTACAAAGTATATGGTGTGTATCCAGTAAATATTGGTTAACAGGTTTGACACCCCCACAATAGTTCAAGAACCAAGATTTAAGAAAGAGTTTGGCCTCTATACCTGACAGAGAAAATCCCTTTATGCTTTCACACTAAGAAAGTTATCTTCGTTAAAAAAAAAAAAAAAAAAAAGCAGTCCCTTTTACTAAGTCTTTAAAAGCAGAGCCCCATAACAGGTTATATCAACAAGTAGATTGAATCTGTTAGTAACAAGGAATGAATAATTAGAAAGTTGAGTTGTAGTACATTCTTTAAAGGTGGTTCCCCTTTCTACTGCACTCAGCATTGTGATGTTCAAATAAGGGCATAGGCAACCTAGGCAGCTGGGGATCTTGTTGCACTTACCAGAACATTCCAAGTCACTGCTGCCCTCGTTCTTTGGGAAATGACAGGAAGGCCTTTGCTCCTGCATCCTACCACTGGTTTTGGGTGGATCAAAAAGGAATCTCTGAAAGTGGGAAGTTGGCACAGTTGTTGCCAGATCCAACATAATTTAATTTTGTCCTTAAAAAAAAAAAAACTCTTTTGCTTTCTATCTTTTAAAAATTGTATGATCATGTTAACTTGAATGCTTTACAAGTCCAGTCCCCAAGATGAAAGGAACCACAAAAGTAGAATGTGGTCATACCCCTGCTTTGCTTTGGTCTATGCTTTTGGGACAGGGCTGGAAGCTGAGCACATCAGAATACTTGTGAATATGCAAAGGTGGGAAGTAGAAATTGCTCCCAAAGCCTGTCTCTTAAGTGCCTTTCTTAACACTGGAACTTTGGAAGTGTTTCACTAGATTTCTCTCCTCTCTGTTTTCGTGGTTTGCTTTTTTATTTCTATCATTCAGAGAGGTAGTATAGTGTAGCACTTGTCTGTTTTCTGTTTATTGGCCTTGACTTTGTAATAGTGAAATATCACTCCTGTTAAGAGTGAAAACAGGCACCATGTGAAGCTTGAACAGGAGTTTACTTTTGGTTTGACGAAAAGTGTCACACAGCTACTTTCAGTGGAGGGAAAGTAACGACATCAGGGTATGCCAATTACAAACAAGTGCCACAGAGGAGGACAGAGTTCCCTCAGATGAGCAGGTTCCCATACACTGCCTCCCTCCCCTTCCAGTCCCCATGGCAGTCCTGGAAGAAAACCTCTACCATATGTGATGGCGACATTTTACTAGTGATAGCAGTAGCCAACATTCCTTCATTGTGTGCTGTTTGTCCTGCTGTGTGCTTTTCCTTCAATCCTCATGACAACCCCAAGAGGCAAGTTCTGTTATTTATTCACGTTTTCCTGATTAGGAAACTGAGGGTGAGTACTTTGTCCCAAAGTCCCGGCGGCAAATTACCTAGTCAGGCTCCCACCCAGCCTCCCTCCCCTGAATTCAACACCACTGTGCTGTGCAGTGCTGGGGTGAATTCAAACCCAGCACTTCATTCTCTCCTTTGCAAAGAGTGGGCACTTGACAAGTGCTCGTGACCACTGATGATGGCATACAACAGGCTGCAGCATGTGGAGAGCCTTGTCAAGAGGGGACAGTAGGCCAGCTGAACTGGGTTCATTTCGTCTTAAAGCGCACCATGGTGATGACATCAGATTAGAGGCAGCAGATGTGCACTGAGGAATAAGCTCGGATGCAGGAACACTGCTGTCAGTGGACTTCCGGCCCAACTGAAATAAGGAGTCAACCAAGGTGGCAGAAAACTGAGAGAGGACATCAGGCCGAAGTGATCCTGTTGTAATGACCTTTTCCCATCCTTTGCCTCCTCAAAAGTGAAGCCTGTGTAAACTGATGAGCAGGGGAAGCCAGGGAGAACTGCCAAGCCGCTGTTTCTATCTCAAACACTTGTTTTAGGGAATGGATTTAAATTGACAGTTTTTTTTTTTAAAAATTCAGTATAAACATTATTAGTAAACTGTTCAGCCCTTTTACAATGAGTAAACTCACTTCATTATAAAATGTGTTTAATTTTGTAACGAAGTAATGGCAATATCTAATATACTTCTTTACTTTTTAGGATATGAATTTGTTTAGGAAGTTTTATTGGATTATGTCCTACTTAAGTACTAGATATTAGCTGAACATGAAGTCTTATTTGTTGGGCACCTGTGTAGTATCTTGTATAGGACTCCATAAAGAAAGTCTCTGTTTTGGTTTTTGAACTATTTATTTATTTATTTATTTATTTATTTATGCATGCCTTGGTGATTGGATGCTGTTGGGGCAGGGAGTAAAAGAGTGGGAGAGAAGAACCAACATTCACTTAGGGCTCTGGAACTGAGCCAGAGATGGGTTAAAACTGAGCTTTTTCATGGTCTAAAATGCACCCTAAACTATTGGCTGTCTTAATACCCCCAAAAGGAATGGGTGTACCAATGTCCAATTAACAAGGTGTATTTGCTTTTGAATAGTCCTTTGAAATGTTGCCATGCTTGGTACCCACAATCTCATGCTTCTAAAGAGGAAGGAACAATGGCATCGTCCAGCTCTCCAGCTGCCCACCTGATAGATCTGTTTGGTGTAAAATAACCTGTCCCATGCAGATGGGTATCCTGCTTGCTCCTAATTCCACGTCAAGCCCTGTGGCCTGTAGAGACTGCCTTCATCTCCTTGCTACACTTTCCTCCTCCTCCTCCTCGGGCTCTCCCAAGGAGCTGAGTCACATGAGACATGAGACTTACAACTCTCATGGCTCTACAGTTACCAATATCAGCTATTCCCCCTGGTTTCTGTAAACCCAGCAAAAGCAAGGCATCTAACTGTGTTCTCCTGTTAACCTGCATCCTGAGCAGAAGAACCGAAAAGCACCGTGAGTGGCTGCTGTTATCTGTCGCTGTGCTTGAGTTGGTCAGCATATTTGCTTTATTCTTTATTACGTCTCCGGGCTCGCTATTTCTCTTCCTATCTAATTAAATGATTCCATTTTGAATAATTACATTTAAGTGCCAACATTGTGCAAGGGGCATTTCAAATATAGGATTCGACACGTCCTTCCCAAGTAGATTTCATAGTTTAAATAAAACAGACAGGAGATAAACACAGGAAGGCTCAGAGCAGCCTCAGGTAGCCGTTCCTCCATGCAGTTCTTAGCTGGTTGAGCTACTGATAGTGTCCAAAGATCTGAAAGATTCTCTGATTTTGTTACTTTAGAACCTAGAGGATTATCTCGAAGACAAGAAGGGAATTTTTTTCTCTCTCACACACGCACACACATTTAAAAATGTACCAGGGGAGGGGAGAAGGTGCAAGGGTTTCAGTATCGTTCAGACAAGAAGATTTTTAATCAAAATTTACAAAATTCTTATAGCTACTGAATTAAGTGTGAAGGAAACAGAATTGTATATGAATAACACCAACAAATCCTTTACAGGAGTTGCTGCCAATCATGGGAGAGCACATTCTGGAAGCTTTGAGTGACCCCTTACCCCTTTAGGAATGAGGACTCATTCTCAGTGGGGGACCATGCCAGCGCAGTGCTCAGCTTAGAGTGAGCAGTAGGAAGAGCACAGGAGCTGGAGTCACCCAAAATTCCAGTTCCATTCCCTAAAGTGTTGGCCTGAGACTAAACTTCCCTGCCTACAGAATGCCAGCCGCACCTGCTCTCCTCCCTCACAGGGTTCAAGTTAGGCTCAAGTGAGATTATATTTGGAGGGACTTGAAAAATCCATGACAGTGTTAAATATGACTTTCCTGCATTTGAAGATAGGAGAACTGAAATGAAATAATAGTCAAAATAAAAATTTCTCTTTCCCACTAAATGCAAGCATGGGGCGGGGTTGGATTTGAATACTCAGTTTTGACTGTAATACTTCTTGGAATAATGTTAGTTTTGTTGTTATTTTATAATACGAATTGATCCTAGGGAAGTTTGGGGTTCTTCTACGATCTTAAGTGCATTTTTGTATGAAGCCATTGGCTTTTAAAATGTGATTGATTTTTGTTAATGGAAATTTCAATTGTAGAGATGTTACTTCTGTCTATAAAATTTCTGAATAAACTTTTCTCATGATATTTAAAACCATGAATCTGCTAATAATAGGCTTTAGATATAGGTTGTTTGTAGTTGGTTGGACTTGGCAGAGAATTTTTTTAAAAAAACAGATACAGGAAGGAAATTTTTTGTACAGGTTCCCTTTGCCCAATATCTACTCCCCTAATGAACTTTTCTTTCAGATGGGTATCTGTGGATATTTGTGTGTGCATACCCTTCGTAGTTAATTTTTTTTTTAGATGCGTGTCTAGGTGTAAGACAATTTTATATGATCGAATGAGCCTTGTAATATAGCACTAATCTTGGTTTGTACTTTATGAAAATATGGGACTAGAAATCAGGGCAAACCAGAACCCCATTACATGTAACCTTAATGCTTTAATGTTATAACTTTAGGCAAAGCTAATAAAAAATGCAAAGGACTCTTAAATAATTTAAATTATCTAAAAAATTGAGCATATTCCTTCAAATAATAATGGCTTTCATGATCTGATTTTTTAAAATTCATTTCTCATGTCTTGAATTACTTAGAAGTGTAGATATCAAAGTAAGTTTGAGTTTATTTAAGATTATTAAATATATTTGTAATCATGCAGTCATGAGGATTCCACATTTTAGCCTCCCAGTTGTAATCTACAGTGTTATGCAGTACGTAATTCCAAGAACACATCTAATAACGTCATTTTAGCATAGAGTTAATTTTTAGCACTTGTCTTTAAAATAATGCTCTACAACTTGATTCCTTGGTTATTTTGAATCATTAATCAATTCTATCAACTTGAAAAAAAAAAGTCATTCTGGGTGCCTGTTATTTTTTGCTTCCTAAAAATGAAAGCTTTTCTTGTCATCCTGGTCTTATTGACTTCACCTGGGGAACTGTTATTTTCATCATGTATTTTTATTACCATCTTTACATTCTCTTCAGTACAGAAAATAGTGGAAGTACAATGAATTGTGGCAACTGTGATTAAAGTAAAGATCAGTCTGTTTCTAAAACTTTTTTTCCTCTTCCTAAATGATTACGGAGGAGAATTGCGCGCTCTGAGAGCAGCATCTCCTTCCTCTGGTGCTGTAGTTCATAGCAATAAATACTCTATATTGATTACTACTTAATTCTAATGGAAGTATAGTAAGGCTGGAAACATAATGTAGCTTAGCATTTAGTATCTTAATTTTTAAACAGTTTCTAAATTTTAAAAATTGATATAATTGCTCTGAATATGCTTCTGTTATTGAATCCATTTCACGCTATAAAATTATTCTCATTTTATATCTTTCCTAAAGATTATTTTGTTCACAATATATTTTTTTCTGGCACCTCATTGCTGTTTTTGCATAACTGAAAATTTGTCATTTCCATTTTAGCTCAATTTGGAAACATAAAAACCATCTCAGAGCAACACATTCTAGACTAATATAGAAACACAAAAAATAATGGAAGAGAGCCATGTGGAGGTTTTAAATATAGTCAAATTATTCAAGTGTACAACTTTAATCCATTAATCTGCTTTGAAGCTGCATAAGAGAAATATTTCTCTCTAAACGAGGTTTTTCTCTTCCAAAACACACTCAGAAGTCTCTCATCTAAAACAAATACTGCGGAGTTTGTTTTTGCTTTTCGCTTGGGTTTTAAAAGAAAAGAGTGAAGCAAGAGCTGCCTTGGTACTGTTTGTAATTTATTCTTAGTCAAAAACAGATTGCCATTTACACTCTTGGTATTAAAAGCTAGTTACAGTCATTAGAGGTGGTCTTTCTTATGCTGTGTATTAAGATATTCAATGTGAGATTTATTTTCAAGCCACGAGGGAAGTTGTTTTCCTTATGAAGGAAATTCTGTGTTTTGCTTCATTATTTGCTGTATTTTAAAAATATATAAAACAGAGGAGAG